>NC_091150.1:20412481-20432481 GCF_040958095.1 Procambarus clarkii
AAACACTCCTTGGCCTAGAACATGTACATGTAGTACATGTAGTACTGTACATATAGTACATGGACTACATGTAGTACATGTTCTAGGCCATGTACTACAATAGGACAAGGACAGAGTATATTAGGTTTAGGATTGCTTGCACAGATTACATAAGGTTCTCTAGTTACATGTCCAGTTATCAAGAGAGCCATTAGGGCTAATTCAGTACAACAAAATGGGAACAATTTGGAGGTCCAACAGTACCTATCACTACATTTAACCAAATACTTACCTTAACTACTACCAATTTAGGAAGATGGGCTGAATTTTTGCCATATAATCCAGAAATATTACAAACATCCCGATTTGTCCAAACCTTTCAATGTATGTAGCACAGGAATCTGAATTACTGACAGTACAGTATACAGTAATGCATTGATGACCTTTACACTGTTGTGTACACTGTCTAGTTCATGATGCAGACACCCAGGCTTGTACACACACACATTGATGACTTTTACACTGTTGTGTACACTGTCTAGTTCATGATACAGACACCCAGGCTTGCACACACACACATTGATGACTTTTACACTGTGTGTACACTGTCTAGTTCATGATACAGACACCCAAGCTTGTACACACACACATTAATGACCTTTACACTGTGTGTACACTGCCTAGTTCATGATACAGACACCCAGGCTTGTACACACACACATTAATGACCTTTACACTGTGTGCACACTGTCTAGTTCATGATGCACACACCCAGGCTTGTACACACACACATTAATGACCTTTACACTGTGTGTACACTGTCTAGTTCATGATGCACACACCCAGGCTTGTACACACACACATTAATGACCTTTACACTGTGTGTACACTGACTAGTTCATGATGCACACACCCAAGCTTGTACACACACACATTAATGACCTTTACACTGTGTGTACACTGACTAGTTCATGATGCACACACCCAAGCTTGTACACACATTAATGACCTTTACACTGTGTGTACACTGCCTAGTTCATGACGCACACACCCAAGCTTGTACACACACACACACATTAATGACCTTTACACTGTGTGTACACTGACTAGTTCATGACGCACACACCCAAGCTTGTACACACACACACACATTAATGACCTTTACACTGTGTGTACACTGCCTAGTGCATGACGCACACACCCAGGCTTGTACACACACACATTAACTAAGTGCTCGCCATAATACACAACAAAATCTCAACATTTGGAAGTAGATTACTATACTATGTATCACGGTCAACAGCAAATAAATTTGACGAGACTGAACGAGTCAGGTTCCAACTTGTATTTCCTTTCGACAATTACATAATCCTACGAATGTAAAGAATGCTTCAAAGAGCTACTTACTAGTTAGGAATGTAAACCTGCTTTAATTTGGACTCTGCTTCCACAGCTTTTACTCTCTTCTGCTGTACATATCTGTCGGTTGTTTTCCACATGTAGTAGTACTCTATTATATTCTTTAGGGTCTTCCAGGGTAGCTGGTGGAACATAAACACGTGTCAACTGGTTATCTAGCAAACAATACCCACACATAAACATATCTATGTATATTACAAATAACATTGCACACTACAAGTATCGACTAAATGTTTGCCTCGAACGAGTGGATACTCGCTCGCTGAAAAGCGGTACATTGAGGAAATAATATAAAATATTTTAATTTATTTTATCACTAAGCAAACACTAATTATTTTTAAACAGATAATTTTGTTATATAGCAGAGTACTTACAAAATCTTGTCTGATATCATTGAAGTCCTTTCCATATTTTTCAAGGGCTTCCTCAAACAAGTTGGCTTCAGATGCCGACCACTCTTCCATCTCGTCTCTACAGAGTACTGGCCCAGTGGCAGGTATAAGAGAACAAAGAGCTTTGCTAATGTCGTAGCTGTGCTTGTGTAACGTGTCCATCGCATGAAACTGAAAGGATTTTCATACATGTACATATTTAGTGGAGCTGATCACTTAAAATGGTCACTACAACCCTTCTCATACAACTTTCTTTCACATTCTTACCTCCATCATGACCTCCACTTACCTTCTTCACTTTAGCAACAATGTAAATACAAGAGTTGTAAAGACAAACTGAGCCAAGTAGCTTCTCCCTCTCTATCAAAGTGGTAATATGGCTTTTTAACACCTTTTCAAAAGCATTAAGGCTATGTATTCTTAGTGGGACATGCATGTTGGTTATTTGCCATTGCTTCACTACACACATTTCTCACCCTGCCATCCCTCACATATTACACCCGCACTTAAGCATACTTCCCTTCACCACCACAAACCCAATTAAACTCTTGCATAAAATTTCATAAAATACCCTATGTATTTATATATATATATATATATATATATATATATATATATATATATATATATATATATATATATTGAATATATATAATTAAAATTTGTATTAGTAATCTTAACTCTTTCATTGCATAAATCTTTCACTTACTGCCATTACCATTTTTTATTTGAGACACCATTTCCATCCTTTTGCCATTCTCACATAACCAATTCATTAAACCCCCTCATCTCTAAGTCAACCCCCCCTCCCTTTTCATCACACAGTAGCCCTAATACTATTCTCTAAGTCAACCCCCCCCTCCCTTTTCATCACACAGTAGCCCTAATACTATTCTCTAAGTCAACCCCCCCTCCCTTTTCATCACACAGTAGCCCTAATACTATTCTCTAAGTCAACCCCCCTCCCTTTTCATCACACAGTAGCCCTAATACTATTCTCTAAGTCAACCCCCCTCCCTTTTCATCACACAGTAGCCCTAATACTATTCTCTAAGTCAACCCCCCCCTCCCTTTTCATCACACAGTAGCCCTAATACTATTCTCTAAGTCAACCCCGTCCCCTCCCTTTTCATCACACAGTAGCCCTAATACTATTCTCTAAGTCAACCCCCCTCCCTTTTCATCACACAGTAGCCCTAATACTATTCTCTAAGTCAACCCCCCTCCCTTTTCATCACACAGTAGCCCTAATACTATTCTCTAAGTCAACCCCCCCCTCCCTTTTCATCACACAGTAGCCCTAATACTATTCTCTAAGTCAACCCCGTCCCCTCCCCTTTCATCACACAGCAACAGCAACAATCAAACAACTGTAAGTACTGTATAACTATAACACTTATTAATTATTACATAAACCAAAGTTACTACCTTACTTAATTTCACTTCTAAGTGTATTAATCTTTAGCTCCAGCTTATATTCCACTACATAAATGGCCTGCATAAATAGCCAGCACGCTAAGGTGACCTAAACATAATACTCTAAGATATTATGGCATGTGGAACATGTTAGTTCCTACATGTGACATGTTGTGCATCATTAGTGGCCTTGTAAACAAAATATTATTGCATCATGTTCTTATAAACATCATTATAATCTCAATGTTCTAAACTCTTAAGGGGGCGACAGATTGTCAGAATCAAAGTTGTTCAATGTCAACCAATATTATTTGATTAGTTGTATATGAAAAATGCTTTAATTGTCCCAAGTTACAGTACTGCAGCATAAATAGAAAGGGAGATTTTTTGTTTTTGTTTTTTTTTTTCAACGTTTTTTACACATTTTCAAGTCCACACTTCAGAACACACGTTTCAGATATAATTATTCTGTGACACTTTTCTGACACATTAGCATATAATAAAGGACCTTGAGATATAGAATTTCCAAAACATCTTTAGTTTTCCTAATACAAATGTTCAAAGTTCCCAAATTTTTTTTTGCAAATATGGCATGTTTATTGCTATTATAAAATCAATAAATGAACTTAGAGAAAAATGAAAGCCCCCCAATGTAGAGACATGCCCTCCACATACACTGTGTAAGTTTCATGTAAATTGAATAAAAAATGAATCAGTTTTGTAAACGTTTGTGTCAATTGAAAAAAAAACAGAAATGAATGAAGTCTAAGGTTCTAAAATCTGTGGCTGAGGTTGACAACCAATTTTCTCCAAAATTGGCGTCCTTACAGATAGGCTTACGTACAGTCAGGTGTGTAAGTTTGATGCAAATCGCCCGAAAAAAAATGAAAAAAAAAATAATTAAAAAAAAATTTTTTTTTTTTTTATTTTTTTTTTCAATTAAACTAATTATAATATTTGTTTAATATATACTATTGTGATAGCAAAGAGTCATAGCTATGATTTCAGTTGACACTTTTGATTGATAATCGATTTTGACCATTTTGGAATAATTTTCACTACTTCAATATTTTTTTTCCCTTCCTATTTATGCTACGATGCTGAAACTTGGACCAGATGAAACACTTTTCATATAGAACTTGTCAAAAAAGTTTGATTGAAATCGAACGAGTTTTCATTTGTTGCATTTTTAGGGCAAATTGGAATCTGACGCCCCCTTAAGCTGAGGTATGCCCTTGATATCGCATGGAGCTAAATTTTGAAAAACAATATATATATATATGTGCGGAAAATCCACAGAGAAATATGAAATGAGGTGAACGTTTCGGCTTTGTTAAAGCCTTTGTCAACACCAGACTGGTGTTGACAAAGGCTTTAACAAAGCCGAAACGTTCACCTCATTTCATATTTCTCTGTGGATTTTCCGCATAAAATGATCAGTATTTTGTGATCGTCAATTGCATATATATATGTATAATGCAAATTTTGCCAAAACTATATGTACTGAACAAATCCACAAGGGCCGTGACGAGGATTCAAAACTGCGTCCGGGAGCATCCCAGACACTGCCTTAATCGACTGAGCTACGACATGGTTGTCGTAGCCTGTCGTAGCCTGTCGTAGCTCAGTCGATTAAGGCAGTGTCTGGGATGCTCCCGGACGCAGGTTCGAATCCTCGTCACGGCCCTTGTGGATTTGTTCATTTAATGCATCACAGTGTGATCTCTGTGTGTATATGGAGTGGAATTCAAAATTTGATGACATAATTAGCAATAATAGGAATTTGAGCCCCTATAAGAACAAGTGTACTGTAAACAACTTACCAACGTAACATCTCTAGAAGCAGCTGCTGCACTCATATGTAATGACGGTTGTTTGACCGAAGATGAACAGTCTAGAGCCCGCGCGAAAGTGCCCACTGACCGTGACATTACGAGAAATTGGTCTATTTGTCTATCTGTAAGGCCATGCCCCGGAGTCCATATCAAACTTTCCAACTCTTCTAAATTGCGGCCATCACCTTCTCCTGTGAAAACAATTTAATAAATTAAAAGGAAACAAACACGTCATAGACAACTTATTTTTTTAGGTAGAGCATCATTCAGAGTGCTGTCACAATTAACCTGAACAGGAGAAAGTTATGAGTTATTAAATTTCTTTGAAAATATCAAGGAAATTGAATAACTGCTACAAATATCAAAATATCTGTAGGAGCCATGCTAGTATTTGTAAATATATGAAGGCAAATCTCCTCCCTTCTTTCAGCAATAAATATACAGTATTGCATATTTGGTCAACTAATCAATAAGGTATAATTTATAACTGAACCAAAATATTATTAATAAAGGCAGTAGGAAGGCATTTATGAGAGTGTAGTACACCAGAGGAGGAGCCTCCAGGGTGATGTAGTACATCAGAGGAAGAGCCTCCAGGGTGATGTAGTACACCAGAGGAAGAGCCTCCAGGGTGATGTAGTACACCAGAGGAAGAGCCTCCAGGGTGATGTAGTACACCAGAGGAAGAGCCTCCAGGGTGATGTAGTACACCAGAGGAAGAGCCTCCAGGGTGGTTAGTACACCAGAGGAAGAGCCTCCAGGGTGATGTAGTACATCAGAGGAAGAGCCTCCAGGGTGGTGTAGTACACCAGAGGAAGAGCCTCCAGGGTGATGTAGTACACCAGAGGAAGAGCCTCCAGGGTGATGTAGTACACCAGAGGAAGAGCCTCCATGATAATGTAGTACACCAGAGGAAGAGCCTCCAGGGTGGTTAGTACACCAGAGGAAGAGCCTCCAGGGTGATGTAGTACACCAGAGGAAGAGCCTCCAGGGTGGTGTAGTACACCAGAGGAAGAGCCTCCAGGGTGATGTAGTACACCAGAGGAAGAGCCTCCAGGGTGGTGTAGTACACCAGAGGAAGAGCCTCCAGGATAATGTAGTACACCAGAGGAAGAGCCTCCAGGGTGGTGTAGTACACCAGAGGAAGAGCCTCCAGGGTGATGTAGTACACCAGAGGAAGAGCCTCCAGGGTGGTGTAGTACACCAGAGGAAGAGCCTCCAGGGTGATGTAGTACACCAGAGGAAGAGCCTCCAGGGTGGTGTAGTACACCAGAGGAAGAGCCTCCAGGATAATGTAGTACACCAGAGGAAGAGCCTCCAGGGTGATGTAGTACACCAGAGGAAGAGCCTCCAGGGTGGTGTAGTACACCAGAGGAAGAGCCTCCAGGATAATGTAGTACACCAGAGGAAGAGCCTCCATGATAATGTAGTACACCAGAGGAAGAGCCTCCAGGGTGGTGTAGTACACCAGAGGAAGAGCCTCCATGATAATGTAGTACACCAGAGGAAGAGCCTCCAGGGTGGTTAGTACACCAGAGGAAGAGCCTCCAGGGTGATGTAGTACACCAGAGGAAGAGCCTCCAGGGTGGTGTAGTACACCAGAGGAAGAGCCTCCAGGATAATGTAGTACACCAGAGGAAGAGCCTCCAGGGTGGTGTAGTACACCAGAGGAAGAGCCTCCAGGGTGGTGTAGTACACCAGAGGAAGAGCCTCCAGGGTGATGTAGTACACCAGAGGAAGAGCCTCCAGGGTGGTGTAGTACACCAGAGGAAGAGCCTCCAGGATAATGTAGTACACCAGAGGAAGAGCCTCCAGGGTGATGTAGTACACCAGAGGAAGAGCCTCCAGGATAATGTAGTACACCAGAGGAAGAGCCTCCATGATAATGTAGTACACCAGAGGAAGAGCCTCCATGATAATGTAGTACAGTATCTGCTATAACAACCGGACATTCATCACAGAACCATCACACACATCACACTCACCTTCTTTTAATAACGATGTAATGTCTGCTTGATATCTTGAACCGACCCTAATTTCCCCCTTATCTGCTAATAATGTTTTCTGCTGTGGATCATATACCAAGGAGTAGAAGAATGTATCCTGAAACACAAAGCATTCCATTAAGACAAGTGTGTGCACTTCATATGCAACAACATTCTCCACACAATTTCCAGATTAGTGCCTTAACACTACATGTATTGAACCATTATGCTAACTGGCTAGACATCTCTTGCTCAGAGTTCTTATTACACACATCAGCATTTTTGCATAGTTACTCTAGTGTACTTATTAAAAGTCTTCTCTAACACAACTGATTCTTAACCTTCTTCCTTGCTCCCACCACTTCCACGCTCTCACATTACTCTCCCACAATCATGCTCTAATATTGTTACTTCCACATCTATTACATTTCCCTTCTCCTCTATGCCAAACTTTATTAGCATTCTTATAAATTACACTCGCATCACAAGATAGCCAACCCATGAGGCATAATTTCTCGACTAGAATTTTGGTTACCTGCTTGATACCTGGTTGATGGGGTTCTGGGAGTTCTTCTACTCCCCAAGCCCAGCCCGGCCCGAGGCCAGGCTTGACTTGTGAGAGTTTGGTCCACCAGGCTGTTTCTTGGAGCAGCCCGCAGGCCCACATATCTCCCATAGCCCGGTTGGTCCAGCACTCCTTGAAGAAAATCTAGTTTCTTGAAGATCTTGTTTCCTCTTGAAGATATCCACGGTTGTTCCAGCCATATTTCTTATGCACGCTGGGAGGACGTTGAACAACCGCGAACCTCTGATGTTTATATAGTGTTCTCTGATTGTGCCTATGGCACCTCTGCTCTGCACTGGTTATATTCTAAATTTTCTTCCATATCGTTCACTCCAGTACATTGTTATTTTACTGTGTAGATTTGGGACCTGGCCCTCCAGTATTTTCCACGTGCATATTATTTGGTATCTCTCTAGTCTCCTTTCTAGTGATTTCATTTGGAGAGCTTTGAGATGATCCCAATAATTTAGGTGCTTTATCGCGTCTATGCGTGCCGTATATGTGCTCTGTACTCCCTCTATTTCAGCAATCTCTCCTGCTCTGAAGGGGAAATGCGAGCACTGAGCTGTGCTCAAGATGGGACAGTACAAGTGATTTGACGAGTACAACCATTGTGATGGGATCCCTGGATCTGAAAGTCCTTGTAATCCATCCTATCATTTTTCTGACTTTCCCACAATAGACGTTAAGCTAACTGGCCGATAGTTTGACACAAGTGATCTATCTCCTTTCTTGAAAATAGGAACCACATTAGCAACCTTACAAGACTCTGGCACTCTGCCTAACTCTAATGATTTATTAAATATGGTAGACAATGGCTCGTGAAGCTCCTCTTTGCATTCCTTAAGCACCATGCAAACACTTCGTCTGGCCCTGGGGATTTGTTTGGCTCGAGTTTCACTATTTTTTTAATAACATCCTCCTTGGTAACTGTTAAATTCTTTTCTAAATTCTAAATTCAACTGGTCTATAATTCTTTGCCAATGCTTTGCTGCCTCCCTTGTGTAGAGGGGCTATGTCTGCTGCTTTAAGCACATCTGGTATTTCCCCCGTGTCCAAGCTCTTCCTCAACACTATACTGAGTGCCTGTGCTACTGGCACTTTGCATTTCTTTATAAATATTGAATTCCACAAGTCTGGACCTGGGGCTGAGTGCATGGGCATGTTGTCAGTTTCTCTTTCAAAATCTGAAACGCTCGTGTTGATATCAGTTATACTGTATTTACAGGGGTTTGGATATCATGCATAAAGAAGTTGTCCGTATCTTCCACTTTCATATTGTTTATTGGAGTGCTTCTTCTTGAGGTTATCTTGAGATGATTTTGAGGCTTTAGTGTCCCTGCGTCCTAGTCCTCGACCAGGCCTCTACCCCCAGGAAGCAGCCCGTGACAGCTGACTAACTCCCAGGTACCTATTTACTGCTAGGTAACAGGGGCATCAGGGTGAAAGAAACCCTGCCCATTGTTTCTCGCTGGCGCCCGGGATCGAACCCGGGACCACAGGATCACGCGTCCAGTGTTCTGTCCACTCAGCCACCAGCTCCCCAATATGAGGACATGCTAAACATGTCCTCATATTGCTTTTTCAGGATTTCACTAATTTCTTTGTCATCCTCGATATATGAACCTTCACTTGTACGAATAGGTTCAATACTAGCAGTGGGTTTTGCTTTTGATTTTGCAAATGTGAAGAATTATTTTGGCTTTTTCTTAATTTCTTGAATTGCTTTCTGTTCTAGTTGCCTTTCTTTAACACTTTCATCCGGTAACGACGCAGCATTGCGTCATTTTCGGCGGCAGATTGGCGATGGCTTCGGGAGGGGTGCACAGCGGTTTTGGATAATATTTGCATATACTCTTCTAGGGAATTTCATTGCAAATACATTGATACCAAAATGAAAGACCTAGGACCAGAGGAATTTCATTGCAAATACATTGATACCAAAATGAAAGACCTAGGACCAGAATTGAGGTAACAAAGTTGAAAACAGTATACCGATTTATTAGCGCTCACTGGGATTATGCTCTGTCACTTTCTCTGTTTGCTGTAGTGGTACGCCTGGCTTTTTTACTTTATATTTGCATATACTCCTGTAGGGGATTTTACTGCGAACACAATGATGCCAAATTGAAAAACCCTGGACGAGAATTGAGGTGACGAAGTTGGAGAGTATACACTTTTCAGAAGTACCGCGCACTCCCATGAAACGCTGGGACCAACTGCGCCTAGTTGAGGGCTAGCGGGCGGGGTACACTTAAGTGTTAATCTGATACAGTATGAATGCTTCAGTCTCGGTTCGATTTCTTCAATCTCCCCGTTTAAATTATTCCTTCTCTGTATGGAAAGTCAAACCTGCTTAAGCATTTCCATTAATTTGTTAACTATTTTGATTTATATTTCCTACCTTCATTCCAAGTACTTCTACCACCTCATTGGTCGAGTTCAGGAGGTCTGTGCATACCAGTTCCTCTAATCTACAGACCTACTACTCAAATTAACCTAAATACTGTCACATATATACAGTAGATTATAATTTGGCATCCATGTAGTCTTTCGTGTGGGTTTCTGTAACTGCACCAAATACTGAGTATTTTTATTAGAAGGCCATTTATGAACTTTATTTCTTGATTTTGACTTTAGGCCTTATATGTTTGCAAATATGAATGATTTCCCATATTGCATAACTTCTGGTGGGCTTTGGTAGTTCCCCCCCCCCTCTCCACCCTGGTCTAAGGTGTGCTGTTTTGGTAGTGGTTCGTCCAGTGTTGGTAGTAGTACGGGTGTTGTGTGCTTGATGACGACTTATATTCCAGTCTTGTGGGTATCTCTTTCCCCTCTGTAATCCTGCAGTGGTTCAATCTGCCTCTTCCTCTCTCTCTTATACGTTCTACTCTGTTTCCGCCCGTCTCTAAAAAATTTCTAGTACTGTAATATCATATTGAGCTTTCTGTCTATAATTGCCGAGAAATTCTGGGCACTGACGATCATATCATTTTTTGTCAGTAATTGAAAATTTATATAGTTTAGGGTGTAAGTATATTCAACTTATTAGAGTTGTTATTCAAATCGATTCAAAGTAGAGTACTATATTGCAATACCCTACCCCATGCCATTCAATACCTGACATTTTGGTTACTGTGGTGTACAGTACGGTACATGATAATTATGCTGTGTTGACCATTGCCGGGAGTTGTGCGCAAGCATCAGTGCTCCCTGCTACTGTTATACTCAACAACCACTGGCTGCTTATCACACACATCACTCACAGAGAGGAAACAAGGCTTACTACTAACACTATTTTAACTGCCTCGTGGGATAACATCGTTTTGTATCGCTTGATCCCTACTTACGTCTTTATTGAGATAGGCCAATAATAACTCCGTCTCGTTGAGTAACGTGACCGTACATTTTCCGCGTATGTGCGTGGCAGGAAGAGTTTCTATCTGGCGGGAAAGGAAGAGTTCACGATGCCGTAACTGGTGTCTCTCATTAGAGGAGAGGGTCTCGCCACTGGGCGTCACAATGGTCGACCCTCCCAACTCGGCCCCTTCGCTGTCGCTCTCATCCTCGTCTAAGGCACCTGCAGGACAAATAACGAGAATTAAAACATTTCTGAAAAATCTGAAAGCAAAGCTATAAGACAATGACAACACCAAGAATGGAGACTGGACAACATAATCCATACTACAGTATCTTAAGCCTAGACTGTGAATACATATACAGTAGTAACTATCAAGTAAGACAAGGGACCAAAGAAACTGTTGAGGAGTTACCTTGTTGAGTTGCCTCTTGTATGACAGTCTCATTCAGGCACGGGCCCTGTATCTCTTGACCCTTTAACAGCTTCTTAAACCCCCGGCACAGGTCCAAATTCCCGTGACCGTCTTCTGACGGAGGGGGAAGAGAAGCAGTTAAGAAACAAGCGAACAGGTGCTCCCCTACTCTGAGTTAAGCTGTCATTCTTGCTAAAATGTAAACACTACATATCAGCAGTTATCAACTGACAGCAAAACGGATAGCTTGGGAGGCAGCCAATCAAATCACATACACATCTTAAGTACAGTAATACACAACACAAACTGCTGCAATCTTCTCTACATCATTTAGCCTGCATCAAGTGGACACAATTAATTAGGTTACATAAACACAAGCAACATAAACCGGAGTAAATCTCAAATAATGCAACACTGACACCAACTACTTGTATCTTGTAGAGCAGCAGCAGCAGCAGCAGCAGCAACAAGAGTGCACATATTCCAATTATCACACCACGAGGAAACTCAACATAACAAACATAAAACATCCTGTTCAAATAAAAGCCAAAGAGTAATACTATTTTGAAAAATAACAAATTATTCAATGTTAAAGATTACTCAAGCTGTTATGTTGCATAAATAAGTACAAGGGATATAGATTAATAATTCACAATTGTGTATACAGTATACACAATATCAAAATTAATAATTATATTATAATAATAATATATATATATATATATATATATGTCGTACCTAGTAGCCAGAACGCACTTCTCAGCCTACTATGCAAGGCCCAATTTGCCTAATAAGCCAAGTTTTCATGAATTAATTGTTTTTCGACTACCTAACCTACCTAACCTAACCTAACCTAACTTTTTCGGCTACCTAACCTAACCTAACCTGTAAAGATAGGTTAGGTTAGGTTAGGTAGGGTTGGTTAGGTTCGGTCATATATCTACGTTAATTTTAACTCCAATAAAAAACAATTGACCTCATACATAATGAAATGGGTAGCTTTATCATTTCATAAGAAAAAAATTAGAGAAAATATGTTAATTCAGGAAAACTTGGCTTATTAGGCAAATCGGGCCTTGCATAGTAGGCTGAGAAGTGCGTTCTGGCTACTAGGTACGACATATATATATATATATATATATATATATATATATATATATATATATATATATATATATATATATATATATATTATATATATATATATATATATATATATATATATATATATATATATATATATATATATATATATATATATATATATATATATATATATATATATATATATGAGATATAGACATGGATGGAAAATTTCTTAATAGAAAAATGAGGGCAGTAATCAGAGGCAATATATCGGATTGGAGAATGTCACAAGTGGAGTACCACAGGGTTCAGTTCTTGCACCAGTGATGTTTATTGTCTACATAAATGATTTACCAGTTGGTATACAGAATTATATGAACATGTTTGCTGATGATGCTAAGATAATAGAGAAGATAAGAAACTTTGATTATTGTCATGCCCTTCAAGATGACCTGGACAAAATAAGTATATGGAGCACCACTTGGCAAATGGAATTTAATGTTAATAAATGCCATGTTATGGAATGTGGAATAGAAGAACATAGACCCCACACTACCTATAAATTATGTGAGAAATCTTCAAAGAATTCTGACAAAGAAGGGGATCTAGGGGTGGTTCTAGATAGAAAACTATCACCTGAGGACCACATAAAGAACGTTGTGCGAGGAGCCTATGCCACACTTTCTAACTTCAGAATTGCCTTTAAATACATGGATGGCGATATACTAAAGAAATTGTTCACAACTTTTGTTAGGCCAAAGCTAGAATATGGAGCGGTTGTGTGGTGCCCATATCTTAAGAAGTACATCAACAAACTGGAAAAGGTGCAAAGACATGCTACTAAGTGGCTCCCAGAACTGAAGGGCAAGAGCTACGAGGAGAGGTTGGAGGCATTAAATATGCCAAAACTAGAAGACAGAAGAAAAAGAGGTGATATGATCACTAGGTACAAAATAGTAACAGGAATTGATAAAATCGATAGGGAAGATTTCCTGAGACCTGGAACTTTAAGAACAAGAGGTCATAGGTTTAAACTAACGAAACATAGATGCTGAAGAAATATAAGAAAATTCACTTTTGTAAACAGAGTGGTAGACGGTTGGAACAAGTTAGGTGAGAAGGTGGTGGAGGCCAAGACCGTCAGTAGTTTCAAAGCGTTATATGACAAAGAGTGCTGGGAAGACGGGACACCACGAGCATAGCTCTCATCCTGTAACTACACTTAGGTAATTAGTTTGTCTAATTAGGTAGGTTAGTTTGTCTTTGCAACATGAAAAAATAATTTTCCCAGATTGTCCAAATTCAATAGTACCCATTTCTACTTTCTAATACTGGTGGTTGTATTACTGTATCACACTTGGTAACGATCTATAAAATATATTTTATACACATTTCTAAAACTGTCACCGCTTGGTTCAATAAACCCTTGAACTATATGTTTAACATTTCTCTAACCCTGTCCATGGAGGACAGAAGAAAATGTATATATGCTGGTTAGCATTGTAAATGTGTGGCCACGTCTGTGGTAGAAAAATAATATAAAAAAAAAAAAAAAAAAAAAAAAAAAACGCTTGGCCACAATGCTGAAAATAAATATGATTAGTTTTACTAACCTAATTACTATAACTACTATAGTAGTTATACTATACTACTATATACTAAATGCTATAATTATACTAATATTATATATATATATATATATATATATATATATATATATATATATATATATATATATATATATATATATATAATATATATATATATATAATATATATATATATATATATAATATATATATATATATATATAATATATATATATATATATAATATATATATATATATATATATATATATATATATATATATATATATATATATAACATGAGAAATAATACAGTACAACTAATAGTGTTATAATCCTGAACATGTACACACACCCGTATATGCAAGGTTGTAAGTTTTATACATTCCAAATAGCATATGCAATTGAAACTCCAATACAGTATATGGTTGGATTTAATCAAGTATCCCTGGTTCATGTCAGGCTTATTGCCACCCCCCCCCCCCCAAAAAAATAATATGAATATGCTCAATAATGTAGATAACCAGTTCCCCAGCAGATATTTTCTGCTGCCCAGTTGAAAATTTTATTAATATCTGCTTGAAGTTTTTCAATGTGTTTAGCAGAGGTAATTTTCATGCTGATTTTTGTGTCATCTGCGATGATACGAAGGATGATACGAAGCTGTGACTTGTATTTGAGTCTAAATATGATGTGAGAATAAGGAAAAACAGTGGTGCAATGACTGTACTCTGAGGAACAAAGCTTTTAACTGCAGGTTAAGGTATCCTGAGATACCTTAAGTTAAGGTCCCATCAAGCAGGTATCCTGAGAAATGGTTGTATGAGGATATGTTCCTTCTTTCTATGGTGTAAATTGACAGCAATAATATACAGCTCCAGCACTGATTTCTTCATATCAACCATAGTGCTGACACTGGAACTTGCCTTCATTAAAGTTCATGCTGTTTTCTCCAGCAGTTCATACTGTCTTCTAAACATCAGGCTCATCTTTAGTATATGCCAGATCTTGTGTTGCTGGAGTAATCTCAGCTTCTTGTTAGCTCTGTGATAAGTAGTCTCAAGGAAGTATTTCTGCGCCAAGAACACAGTTTTCCTCTCAATGTTTCATCGCCCCTATGAGGTGATCACCAACTATTCATTTCCTAGAGATTAAAATCCTCAAGAATTAGAATCTCTGAAATTGTTTCCCTTGCCAACTATGGCTGCCTCTTCCATCACCTTCAGGCAGGTCTTGCTGCATATTTTATATTCTTCCCAAGAGTTCGTCTTGCTCGGTACCTCTACCCACCTTGTGTCTACCTCGGGTAGCCTCCGGGAACCTACGGCCCCGCCTCCGACCAGGCCTTCCGGTTGGTCGTCTGGTCAACAAGGCTGTTGGATGTGGCTGCTGGGAGCCTGGAAATAAGGCCACAGGTGTGGCAAGCTGCCACCATGGTGAGTAAGGCCACAGGTGTCACCACCATGAGCAGGGCCAGACTAACACACACTGTAGAGGGGGTGGGAGTTTGGTAATGAACGCACAAACACAATAATAATGGGCCAAATAGCTAGTATGAGTAGATATTGGGAGCAGAATAATAATGGCTTCAGCTAGCCAGTATGACTGGGTAATGGGTGCCAAAGGGAAGGGTCAGGGGGGAGGGATGGGGGGGGGGGGGGGGGGCGAGAGCGGCATGTCATTCAATCCTTGTTGCATTTACTGATCAATACTGCCTGCAGCCATCCACACGTGCCGTGCATATGCGCACCAACACACGTCCTGTAATTACTCTCCCATCACCATACACCACAACATTACACCCCCCCCCACACAGGGGGGGATGTACTCACCTAGTTTGTGCTTGCGGGGGTTGAGCTCTGGCTCTTTGGTCCCGCCTCTCAACCGTCAATCAACAGGTGTACAGATTCCTGAGCCTATTGGGCTCTATCATATCTACACTTGAAACTGTGTATGGAGTCAGCCTCCACCACATCACTTCCTAATGCATTCCATTTGTCAACCACTCTGACACTAAAAAAGTTCTTTCTAATATCTCTGTGGCTCATTTGGGCACTCAGTTTCCACCTGTGTCCCATTGTGTGTGTGCCCCTTGTGTTAAACAGCCTGTCTTTATCTACCCTGGTGTATGACACCACTCGTGGTGGCATACACCCCACAAGAGGGGAAGGGGAGGGGGGCACAGGTGGAAGCTGAGTACCCACATGAGCCACAGGGACATTGGAAAGAACTTTTTCAGTGTCAGAGTAGTTAATAAATGGAATGCATTAGGAAGCGATGTGGTGGAGGCTGACTCCATACACAGTTTCAAGTGTAGATATGACAGAGCCCAATAGGCTCAGGAACCTGTACATCAGTTGATTGACAGTTGAGAGGTGGGACCAAAGAGCCAGAGCTCAACCCCCGCAAACACAATTAGGTGAGAACATCACCATACACCACAACCATACACCCCCACATCACCATACACCCCTACATCACCATACACCCCCACATCACCATACACCACAACCATACACCCCCACATCACCACATTACCTGATCAACCATGCTGTGACTCATACGTCAGGCTGCGAGCAGCCGCGTCTAACAGCCTGGTTGATCAGTCCAGCAACCAGGAGGCCTGGTTGACGACCGGGCCGCGGGGACACTAAGCCCCGGAAGCACCTCAAGGTAGCCTCAAGGTAGGTAGCCACATCACCATACACCACAACCATACACCCCCACATCACCATACACCCCCACATCACCATACACCACAACCATACACCCCCACATCACCATACACCACCACATCACTACACACCCCCACATCACCATACACCACAACCACACCCCCACATCACCATACACCCCCACATCACCATACACCACAACCATACACCCCCACATCACCATACATCTCCACATCACCATACACCCCCACATCACCATACACCCCCACATCACCATACATCCCCACATTACCATACACCCCCACATCACCATACATCTCCACATCACCATACACCCCCACATCACCATACACCCCCACATCACCATACATCCCCACATTACCATACACCCCCACATCACCATACACCACAACCATACACCCCCACATCACCATACACCCCCACATCACCATACATCTCCACATCACCATACACCCACACATCACCATACTTCCCCACATCACCATACACCCCCACATCACCATACACCCCCACATCACCATACACCACAACCATACACCCCCACATCACCATACATCTCCACATCACCATACACCCCCACATCACCATACACCCCCACATCACCATACACCCCACATCACCATACACCCCCACATCACCATACACCACAACCATACACCCCCACATCACCATACACCCCCACATCACCATACACCACAACCATACACCCCCACATCACCAAACACCCCCACATCACCATACACCACAACCATACACCCCCACATCACCATACACCCCCACATCACCATACACCCCCACATCACCATACACCAACCCCATCACCATACACCTGGTTGATGGGGTTCTGGGAGTTGTTCTACTCCCCAAGCCCGGCCTGAGGCCAGGCTTGACTTGTGAGAGTTTGGTCCACCAGACTGTTGCTTGGAGCGGCCCGCAGGCCAGGCTTGACTTGTGAGAGTTTGGTCCACCAGACTGTTGCTTGGAGCGGCCCGCAGGCCAGGCTTGACTTGTGAGAGTTTGGTCCACCAGACTGTTGCTTGGAGCGGCCCGCAGGCCAGGCTTGACTTGTGAGAGTTTGGTCCACCAGACTGTTGCTTGGAGCGGCCCGCAGGCCAGGCTTGACTTGTGAGAGTTTGGTCCACCAGGCTGTTGCTTGGAGCGGCCCGCAGGCCAGGCTTGACTTGTGAGATTGGTCCACCAGACTGTTGCTTGGAGCGGCCCGCAGGCCCACATACCCACCACAGCTCGGTTGGTCCGGCAATATTTTTCATATTATTCCCAAATCCTTCACATGTTGCTTTCCTACTATGGCCAAATTTGATTGTGTTTTGTTCCTTGTATTGCGTTTAGTCCTCATTTTGACCATAGCTGAGTACTTGGACTTTATCAGTTAAACATCATGTTATTTTCTGCTGGTCAGTCAGATTTAAGCTCCAGTTTAGTCTTGTACTTGACTAGATACGGGCTCCACGCCGCGGGCGCTGCATACTCCTGGATTGGTTTGACAGATGTGTTACATAAGGTCCTAAATGATTCCTAACACAGGTTTCTAAAGACAGTTCTTACGTTTGCTAAGCTGGCATATGCCGCTGATGATATCCTCTTGTGTGGGCCTTAGGGGACAGGTCTGGGGTCGCTCCTTCTCCCAGATTCCTGAAGAATTGCATCTCCCAAATGGGATCTTATAGCTGGCCTCCTGCTCCCTACACGTATCTTCATTACTCTGCATTTACCCGAGTTGAACTCTAATAGCCATTGTTGGGCCATTCCTTCAGTTTGACCAGGACATGTTGTAGCCTCATGCTGCCTTCCTCCCTTAATTGTCATAATTTTAGCAGCAGTAAACATTGAGTGTATAGCCTCTGGACGATCATTTAGGTATATTGTATCAAAGAGGTACAGAACCCTGTGGGACTCCCCTAGTGACATAACGCCATCCTGGGACCTCACCCCTCCTGTGTCTGCCTCTGTACACTCACCTACTTGTGCCTGCAGGATCGAGCACCGACTCTTGGATCCCGCCTTTCTAGCCATCGGTTGTTTACAGCAATAACTCCGGTCCTATTTCCCTATCATATCTGGAGTTAAAATTATGAAAGAGTTTGCTTCCACAACCTGTTCCTTAAGTGCATATCACTTTTAGAGAGCAGTGCATTCCACTACTCTCACGGTAAAAGAAATCATCCTAACATGTGTGTGACTCATCAGAGTTTCCAGCTTCCACCCATGTCCCCTCGTTCTGTTAGTAATCAGTGAGAACATTTGGTCCATTTCCACTCTGGCAATCACCCCCGCTCTCAAAATACCCGCGTGTGCGTAAGTACTCACTTAGTTGTACTCACCTAGTTGTGCTTGCGGGGGTTGAGCTCTGGCTCTTTGGTCCCGCCTCTCAACCGTCAATCAACTTGTGTACAGGTTCCTGAGCCTATCGGGCTCTATCATATCTACATTATAAACTGTGTATGGAGTCAGCCTCCACCACATCACTGCCTAATGCATTCCATTTGTCAACCACTCATAGCCTGTCTTTATCTACCCTTTCAATTCCTTTGAGAATCTTGTATGTGGTGATCATATCCCCCCCTAACTCTCCTGTCTTCCAGTGACGTGAGGTTTAATTCCCGTAGTCTCTCCTCGTAGCTCATACCTCTCAGCTCGAGTACTAGTCTGGTGGCAAACCTTTGAACCTTTTCCAGTTTAGTCTTATCCTTGACTAGATATGGACTCCATGCTGGGGCTGCATACTCCAGGATTGGCCTGACATATGTGGTATACAAAGTTCTGTATGATTCTTTACACAAGTTTCTGAATGACGTTCGTATGTTGGCCAGCCTGGCATATGTCTGGGTGTATTCACCTAGTTGTGTTTGCGGGGGTTGAGTTCTGCTCTTTCGGCCCGCCTCTCAACTGTCACCTAACTGTTACTAACTATTCCCCCCCCCCCCGCACATCCCCAGGAAGCAGCCCGTAACAGCTGTCTAACTCCCAGGTACCTATTTACTGCTAGGTAACAGGAGCATCAGGGTGAAAGAAACTGCCCATTGTTCCTCGCCGGCGGCGGGAATCGAAGCCCGGACCACAGTATTAGGTGCCCAGCGTGCTGTCCACTCAGCCACCGGCCCGTGTGCGCGCGCGCGTGTAAGAGAGAAGCAGGAAGGTGGTAATCTTTGTAAAGCATTATGACAAGTGAGTCTCAAGGTCACTGATCCCATCATTCCTCCATGCTGCTGCTGCTGCTGCTGCTGCTGCTGCTGCTGCTTGTGCTGC
>NC_091150.1:20434981-20454981 GCF_040958095.1 Procambarus clarkii
AGGTCTCTCACTGTGATTCTCTGTCTTGTGATGCGTCGGTATTGCTATAGCCACCGGACAACCTTTCCCGTCACTGCTCTCTCTTTCTCTCCATTTTGTTGACTGGTGCAGGCTTGTGTGTCTCGTGTGATGAGAGTGGCCCGGCCATACAAGTATGAGGTCTGTGAGGCAGGATATGTCATCTGAGAGACCACGGTGGTGGTGGTGTCATCAACTATCTTATCTCACATACGGGTTGGAAGGTCTCCTGCTACCCCTCTTAACTATAATCTGTCATCGTCTTGCATGACATGCAACACCACGATGGGATAAAGGTGTGTAGTTTAATGACTCGTGTCCGCGTCTCCTCCTCCTCCTTGCATGTGGCACTGCACCACACGGCCTCCCGGCCTGCCGGCCTGCCTGCCTGCCATACCCTCAGTTTCACCAGTGGTTCCTTAACTGATCTCGTCCTCTTCAGGCGGCTCTCAAGCAATTTGGGGCGGGTCTTTGCTTTGCTTAAAATGTTATTATCAAACTGGTTAGTTGCTTCTCTTCTCAATATGAGATACTTGCTCCTGGCTCTCTGGTAACCATCTCATTGTTCTCTTATCTTACTTTCTTCTTCTGGTCTTGCCATGCCTTCGTAATTATGTGTCTTGCTCACTTACAGCCTTACATTACATTACATTAACTACTCTCACACTGAAAAAGTTCTTTCTAACGTCTCTGTGGCTCATCTGGGTACTAAGTTTCCACCTGTGTCCCCTTGTTCGTGTCCCACCCGTGCTGAAGAGTTTGTCTTTGTCCACCCTGTCAATTCCCCTGAGAATTTTGTAGGTGGTTATCATGTCTCCCCTTACTCTTCTGTTTTCCAGGGATGAGAGGTTCAGCTCCTTTAGCCTTTCCTCGTAGCTCATACCTCTCAGTTCCGGGACCAGTCTGGTGGCATACCGCTGAATCTTCTCTAACTTTGTCTTGTGTTTAACTCAATATGGACTCCAGGCTGGAGCTGCATACTCCAGGATTGGTCTGACATAAGTGGTATACAAGGTCCTGAACGATTCCTTACACAAGTTTCTAAAAGCAGTTCTTATGTTGGCCAGTCTAGCATATGCCGCTGATGATATCCTTTTGATGTGGGCCTTTGGGGACAGGTTCGGTGTGATATCAACCCCCAGATCTTTCTCTCTATTTGACTCTTGCAGGATTTCCCCTCCCAGATGATACCTTGTGTTCAGCCTCCTGCTCCCTTCGCCTAATTTCATTACTTTGCACTTTCCTGAGTTGAACTTTAGCAGCCATTTTCTAGACCATTCCTCCAGTTTATCCAGGTCATCCTGTAGTCTCTGTCTATCTTCATCCGTCTTGATTCTTCTCATAATTGTTGCATCATCAGCAAACATTGAGGGGAATGAGTCTATACCCTCCGGAAGATCGTTTACATATATTAGAAACAGGATGGGTCCAAGTACTGAGCCCTGTGGGACTCCGCTGGTGACATCTCGCCACTCTGATGTCTCCCCCCTCACCGTTACTCGCTGTTTCCTGTTGCTTAAGTACTCCCTTATCCACTGGAGCACCTTCCCTTTTACTCCTGCCTGTTGCTCCAACTTTTGTAACAGGGCGTTGATGTACGTGGGTAGTGGGAAGGTGGGAGGGAGGGAGGGAGGGACGGAGGGAAGGTAGAGGGAGGGAGAGGGAGGTAGAGGGAGAGAACAGGGATACAAACTCATGTAAGGGACCGACTAAACAAAGCCAAAGCAGCATTAGGAAAACTGAGGAGATTCCGAAGCCTCAGTACTAACATCCAGATCTACCTATATAAGGCTCTAGTTCGGCCGCATCTAGAGTATCCCCCAGTACCACTACACACCATAAAGAAAACTAACATGCAGAAACTGCAAGCAGTACAAAATAAGGCGCTAAGGAGAACAGCAAAACACCGTCCACCATATGATCAGACAATCCAGGAGCTCCACGAACTCCTGAACATACAGCCACTAAACATCAGACTGCAGCACCAAGCCATCAGGGTATGGAACACCATCCCAATGTTTGAGGACCCAATGTTTGAAAGATTACTCCAAGATGAGACGCCCCGCTCCCACAGCTGGTGGCCCAAGATGAGACGCCCCACTCCCACAGCTGGTGGCCCAAGATGAGATGCCCCGCTCCCACAGCTGGTGGCCCAAGATGAGACGCCCCGCTCCCACAGCTGGTAGTCCAAGATGAGATGCCCCGCTCCCACAGCTGGTGGCCCAAGATGAGACGCCCCACTCCCACAGCTGGTAGTCCAAGATGAGATGCCCCGCTCCCACAGCTGGTGGCCCAAGATGAGACGCCCCGCTCCCACAGCTGGTAGTCCAAGATGAGATGCCCCGCTCCCACAGCTGGTGGCCCAAGATGAGACGCCCCGCTCCCACAGCTGGTAGTCCAAGATGAGATGCCCCGCTCCCACAGCTGGTGGCCCAGGATGAGACGCCCCACTCCCACAGCTGGTGACCCAAGATGAGACGCCCCGCTCCCAAAGCTGGTGACCCAAGATGAGACGCCCCACTCCCACAGCTGGTGGCCCAAGATGAGACGCCCCGCTCCCACAGCTGGTGGCCCAAGATGAGACGCCCCGCTCCCACAGCTGGTAGTCCAAGATGAGACGCCCCGCTCCCACAGCTGGTGGCCCAAGATGAGACGCCCCGCTCCCACAGCTGGTAGTCCAAGATGAGACGCCCCGCTCCCACAGCTGGTGACCCAAGATGAGACGCCCCACTCCCACAGCTGGTGGCCCAGGGTGGAGGGAGGGTGGAGGGAGGGAGGGAAGGTAGAGGGAGGGAGGGAAGGTGGAGGGAGGGAGGGAAGGTAGAGGGAGGGATGGAAGGTGGAGGGAGGGAAGGTGGAGGGAGGGAAGGTGGAGGGAGGGAAGGTAGAGGGAGGGAGGGAAGGTAGAGGGAGGGAGGGAGGGAGGGAAGGTGGAGGGAGGGAGGGAGGGAAGGTAGAGGGAGGGAGGGAGGGAGGGAAGGTGGAGGGAGGGAGGGAGGGAGGGAGGGAAGGTGGAGGGAGGGAAGGTAGAGGGAGGGAGGGAGGGAGGGAGGGAAGGTGGAGGGAGGGAGGGAGGGAAGGTGGAGGGAGGGAGGGAGGGAAGGTGGAGGGAGGGAGGGAGGGAAGGTGGAGGGAGGGAGGGAGGGAAGGTGGAGGGAGGGAGGGAGGGAAGGTAGAGGGAGGGAGGGAGGGAAGGTAGAGGGAGGGAGGGAGGGAAGGTAGAGGGAGGGAGGGAGGGAAGGTAGAGGGAGGGAGGGAGGGAAGGTGGAGGGAGGGAGGGAGGGAAGGTAGAGGGAGGGAGGGTGGAGGGAGGAAAGGTGGAGGGAGGGAAGGTGGAGGGAGGGAAGGTGGAGGGAGGGAGGGAGGGAAGGTGGAGGGAGGGAGGGAGGGAAGGTGGAGGGAGGGAGGGAGGGAAGGTGGAGGAAGGGAGGGAGGGAAGGTGGAGGAAGGGAGGGAGGGAAGGTAGAGGGAGGGAGGGAGGGAGGGAAGGTGGAGGAAGGGAGGGAGGGAAGGTAGAGGGAGGGAGGGAGGGAGGAAAGGTGGAGGGAGGGAGGAAAGGTGGAGGGAGGGAGGGAAAGTGGAGGGAGGGAGGGAGGGAGGGAGGGAAGGTGGAGGGAGGGAGGGAGGGAAGGTGGAGGGAGGGAGGGAGGGAAGGTGGAGGGAGGGAGGGAGGGAAGGTGGAGGGAGGGAGGTGGAGGGAGGGAGGGAGGGAAGGTGGAGGGAGGGAGGGAGGTGGAGGGAGGGAGGGAGGGAAGGTGGAGGGAGGGAGGGAGGGAAGGTGGAGGGAGGGAGGGAGGGAAGGTGGAGGGAGGGAGGGAGGGAAGGTGGAGGGAGGGAGGGAGGGAAGGTGGAGGGAGAGAAGGTGGAGGGAGGGAGGGAGGGAAGGTGGAGGGAGGGAGGGAGGGAGGGAAGGTGGAGGGAGGGAGGGAGGGAAGGTGGAGGGAGGGAGGGAGGGAAGGTGGAGAGAGGGAGGGAGGGAGGGAAGGTGGAGGGAGGGAGGGAAGGTGGAGGGAGGGAGGGAGGGAGGGAAGGTGGAGGGAGGGAGGGAAGGTGGAGGGAGGGAGGGATGGAGGGAAGGTGGAGGGAGGGAAGGTGGAAGGAGGGAGGGAAGGTGGAGAGAGGGAGGGAAGGTGAAGGGAGGGAGGGAAGGTGGAGGGAGGGAGGGTGGAGGGAGGGAGGGAAGGTGGAGGGAGGGAGGAAAGGTGGAGGGAGGGAGGGAAGTAGAGGGAGGGAGGGAAGGTGGGAGGGAGGGAAGGTGGTAGTGAGGGAGGGAAGGTGGTAGTGAGGGAGGGAAGGTGGGAGGGAGGGAGGGAGGTAGGGAGGGAGGGAGGGAAGGTGGGAGGGAAGGTGGGAGGGAAGGTGGGAGGGAGGGAGGGAGGGAGGGAGGGAGGGAAGGTGGGAGGGAGGGAGGGAGGGAGGGAGGGAGGGAGGGAAGGTGGAGGGAGGGAGGGAAGGTGGGAGGGAGGGAGGGAAGGTGGAGGGAGGGAGGGAGGGAGGGAGGGAGGGAAGGTGGGAAGGTGGAGGGAGGGGAAGGTGGAGGGAGGGAGGGAAGGTGGAGGGAGGGAGGGAAGGTGGAGGGAGGGAGGGAAGGTGGAGGGAGGGAAGGTGGAGGGAGGGAGGGAAGGTGGAGGGAGGGAGGGAAGGTGGAGGGAGGGAAGGTGGAGGGAGAGAAGGTGGAGGGAGAGAAGGTGGAGGGAGGGAGGGAAGGTGGAGGGAGGGAAGGTGGAGGGAGAGAAGGTGGGAGGGAGGGTAGTGATGGTGAGGGAGGGACAACCCCCCCCCCCAAGACGCCCCCTATTGATCTGCATTACCCCCCCCCCCTGCCCCACACCACCACCACCACCACACTGTCACGCCTTTCATTATGTGTCAGGCTCCCCCTCCCCCACCATCCCTAGGGGACCCACCCCCACCCCTGGGGGACCCTGCACCACCCCTGGGGGACCCTCCACCACCACCACCTCTGGGGGGACCCTCCACCACCACCCCTAGGGGACCCTCCTCCACCACCACCCCTGGGGGACCCTCCTCCACCACCACCCCTGGGGGACCGTCCTCCACCACCACCCCTGGGGAATCCTCCACCACCACCACCCCTGGGGAACCCTCCACCTGCACCACCCCTGGGGGACCCTCCACCACCACCACAACCCCTGGGGACCCCCCCACCACCCCTGGAAACCCTCCACCACCACCACAACCCCTGGGGGACCCTCCACCACCACCACAACCCCTGGGGGACCCTCCACCACCACCACAACCCCTGGGGGACCCTCCACCACCACCACAACCCCTGGGGGACCCTCCACCACCACCACAACCCCTGGGGGACCACCCCACCACCACAACCCCTGGGGGACCACCCCACCACCACCACAACCCCTGGGGGACCCTCCACCACCACCACAACCCCTGGGGGACCCTCCACCACCACCACAACCCCCTGGGGGACCCTCCACCACCACCACAACCCCTGGGGGACCCTCCACCACCACCACAACCCCTGGGGGACCCTCCACCACCACCACAACCCCTGGGGGACCCTCCACCACCACCACAACCCCTGGGGGACCCTCCACCACCACCACAACCCCTGGGGGACCCTCCACCACCACCACAACCCCTGGGGGACCCTCCACCACCACCACAACCCCTGGGGGACCCTCCACCACCACAACCCCTGGGGGACCACCCCACCACCACCACAACCCCTGGGGGACCCTCCACCACCACCACAACCCCTGGGGGACCCTCCACCACCACCACAACCCCTGGGGGACCCTCCACCACCACCACAACCCCTGGGGGACCCTCCACCACCACAACCCCTGGGGGACCCTCCACCACCACAACCCCTGGGGACAACTCCCACCACTACAACCCCTGGGGGACCCCCCCACCACCACCACAACCCCTGGGGGACCCCCCCCACCACCACCACAACCCCTGGGGGACCCTCCACCACCACAACCCCTGGGGGACCACCCCACCACCACCACAACCCCTGGGGGACCCCCCCCACCACCACCACAACCCCTGGGGGACCCCCCACCACCACCACAACCCCTGGGGGACCACCCCACCACCACCACCACCCCTGGGGGACCCCCCCACCACCACCACAACCCCTGGGGGACCACCCCACCACCACCACAACCCCTGGGGACCCCCCCACCACAACCCCTGGGGACCCCCCCCACCACAACCCCTGGGGACCCCCCCACCACAACCCCTGGGGACCCCACCACCACCACAACCCCTGGGGGACCACCCCACCACCACCACAACCCCTGGGGACCCCACCACCACCACCACAACCCCTGGGGACCCCACCACCCCTGGGGACAACCCCCACCACCACCACCCCTGGGGACAACCACCACCACCACCACCCCTGGGGACCCCACCACCACCCCTTCCCTGCTTCCACTTCTACAAAAGTGGAAGCAGGGAAGACCCCCTTAATTATAGACCTGTATCATTGACAAGTGTAATAGTCAAAATATTGGAAAAACTAATCAAAACTTAATGGGTAGAACACCTGGAGAAAAATGATATAATATCAGACAGACAGTATGGTTTTTGATCAGGAAGATCCTGTGTATCGAATTTACTCAGTTTCTATGATCGAGCAACAGAGATATTACAGGAAAGAGATGGCTGGGTTGACTGCATCTATCTGGACCTAAAAAAGGCTTTCGACAGTTCCACATAAGAGGTTGTTCTGGAAACTGAACATATTGGAGGAGTGACAGGTACGCTTCTAACATTAATGAAAAATTTCCTAACTGACAGAAAAATGAGGGCAGTAATCAGAGGCAATGTATTGGACTGGAGAAATGTCACAAGTGGAGTACCACAGGGTTCAGTTCTTGCACCAGTGATGTTTATTGTCTACATAAATGATCTACCAGTTGGTATACAGAATTACATGAACATGTTTGCTGATGATGTTAAGATAATAGGAAGGATAAGAAACTTAGATGATTGTCATGACCTGGACAAAATAAGTATATGGAGCACCACTTGGCAAATGGAATTTAATGTGAATAAATGTCATGTTATGGAATGTGGAATAGGAGAACATAGACCCCACACAACCTATATATTATGTGAGAAATCTTTAAAGAATTCTGATAAAGAAAGAGATCTAGGGGTGGTTCTAGATAGAAAACTATCACCTGAGGACCACATAAAGAATATTGTGCGAGGAGCCTATGCTACACTTTCTAACTTCAGAATTGCTTTTAAATACATGGATGGCGATATACTAAAGAAATTGTTCACGACTTTTGTTAGGCCAAAGCTAGAATATGGAGCGGTTGTGTGGTGCCCATATCTTAAGAAGCACATCAACCAGGTGGTGGTGGAGGAGAGGGGGTTCCCCAGGGGTGGTGGTAGTGGTGGAGAGGGGGTTCCCCAGGGGTGGTGGTGGAGGGTTCCCCAGGGGTGGTGGTAGTGGTGGAGAGGGGGTTCCCCAGGGGTGGTGGTGGAGGGTTCCCCAGAGGTGGTGGTGGTGGTGGAGAGGGGGTTCCCCAGGGGTGGTGGTGGTGGAGAGGGGGTTCCCGAGGGGTGGTGGTGGCAGCAACAGTGGTGGTGGCAGCAACAGTGGTGGAGGCCAGCAACACTACCAGCCCCGTAAACATTGGGAGCAAGAGGAGTGTGTAGGTATGGGTAAGCTGGGAGAGGGAGGAACAGGTTGTTGGGGTGGGAGAGAGGGGTGCTGGGTGAGGGAGGGAGGGGGGGTAGTAGTGTCCCCTACACACTGCCCCAAGGGAAGGGAGGAGGGGGGGGGGGTAGAGGGGAACAGTGGTCAGTATCATATTGATCCACAACAACACTGGTAATTGACTGTACCCATCACACCCCCACCTCCCCCACCACACACTATCCCACCCCCATACCCACCCCTACACCACCTCATCCTCCACCACCCCCACCACACAGGGTCACAGGTTGGAGAAGTGGGAGGAACAGAGGGCAGCAGGGGTCATGGTGGGAGTGTGAGAGAGCAGCAACAGAGGGCAGCGGGGGTCATGGTGGGTGTGTGAGAGAGCAGCAACAGAGAGCAGCGGGGGTCATGGTGGGGGTGTGAGACAGCAGCAACAGAGAGCAGCGGGGGTCATGGTGGGGGTGTGAGACAGCAGCAACAGAGGGCAGCGGGGTCATGGTGGGAGTGTGAGAGAGCAGCAACAGAGAGCAGCGGGGGTCATGGTGGGGGTGTGAGAGAGCAGCAACAGAGAGCAGCGGGGGTCATGGTGGGGGTGTGAGAGAGCAGCAACAGAGAGCAGCGGGGGTCATGGTGGGGGTGTGTGAGAGCAGCAACAGAGAGCAGCGGGGGTCATGGTGGGGGTGTGAGAGAGCAGCAACAGAGAGCAGCGGGGGTCATGGTGGGTGTGTGAGAAAGCAGCAACAGAGAGCAGCGGGGTCATGGTGGGTGTGTGAGAGAGCAGCAACAGAGAGCAGCGGGAGTCATGGTGGGGGTGTGAGAGAGCAGCAACAGAGGGCAGCGGGGGTCATGGTGGGGGTGTGAGAGAGCAGCAACAGAGAGCAGCGGGGTCATGGTGGGTGTGTGAGAGAGCAGCAACAGAGAGCAGCGGGAGTCATGGTGGGGGTGTGAGAGAGCAGCAACAGAGGGCAGCGGGGGTCATGGTGGGGGTGTGAGAGAGCAGCAACAGAGAGCAGCGGGGTCATGGTGGGGGTGTGAGAGAGCAGCAACAGAGAGCAGCGGGGTCATGGTGGGGGTGAGAGAGCAGCAACAGAGAGCAGCGGGGGTCATGGTGGGTGTGTGAGAGAGCAGCAACAGAGAGCAGCGGGGTCATGGTGTGGGTGTGAGAGAGCAGCAACAGAGAGCAGCGGGGGTCATGGTGGGTGTGTGAGAGAGCAGCAACAGAGAGCAGCGGGGTCATGGTGGGTGTGTGAGAGAGCAGCAACAGAGAGCAGCGGGGTCATGGTGGGGGTGTGAGAGAGCAGCAACAGAGGGCAGCGGGGGTCATGGTGGGTGTGTGAGAGAGCAGAAACAGAGGGCAGCGGGGGTCATGGTGGGTGTGTGAGAGAGCAGCAACAGAGAGCAGCGGGGGTCATGGTGGGGGTGTGAGAGAGCAGAAACAGAGGGCAGCGGGGGTCATGGTGTGGGTGTGAGAGAGCAGCAACAGAGAGCAGCGGGGGTCATGGTGGGTGTGTGAGAGAGCAGCAACAGAGGGCAGCGGGGGTCATGGTGGGTGTGTGAGAGAGCAGCAACAGAGGGCAGCGGGGGTCATGGTGGGGGTGTGAGAGAGCAGAAACAGAGGGCAGCGGGGGTCATGGTGTGGGTGTGAGAGAGCAGCAACAGAGAGCAGCGGGGGTCATGGTGGGTGTGTGAGAGAGCAGCAACAGAGGGCAGCGGGGGTCATGGTGGGTGTGTGAGAGAGCAGCAACAGAGAGCAGCGGGGTCATGGTGGGGGTGTGAGAGAGCAGAAACAGAGGGCAGCGGGGGTCATGGTGTGGGTGTGAGAGAGCAGCAACAGAGAGCAGCGGGGGTCATGGTGGGTGTGTGAGAGAGCAGCAACAGAGAGCAGCGGGGTCATGGTGGGGGTGTGAGAGAGCAGCAATAGAGGGCAGCAGGGGGTCATGGTGGGGGGTGTGAGAGAGCAGCAACAGAGAGCAGCGGGGGTCATGGTGGGTGTGTGAGAGAGCAGCAACAGAGAGCAGCGGGGTCATGGTGGGGGTGTGAGAGAGCAGAAACAGAGGGCAGCGGGGGTCATGGTGTGGGTGTGAGAGAGCAGCAACAGAGAGCAGCGGGGTCATGGTGGGGGTGTGAGAGAGCAGCAACAGAGAGCAGCGGGGTCATGGTGGGGGTGTGAGAGAGCAGCAACAGAGGGCAGCGGGGGTCATGGTGTGGGTGTGAGAGCAGCAACAGAGAGCAGCGGGGGTCATGGTGTGGGTGAGAGAGAGCAGCAACAGAGAGCAGCGGGGGTCATGGTGGGGGTGTGAGAGAGCAGCAACAGAGAGCAGCAGGGGTCATGGTGGGGGTGTGAGAGAGCAGCAACAGAGGGCAGCGGGGGTCATGGTGGGGGTGTGAGAGAGCAGCAACAGAGAGCAGCGGGGGTCATGGTGTGGGTGTGAGAGAGCAGCAACAGAGAGCAGCGGGGGTCATGGTGGGGGTGAGAGAGAGCAGCAACAGAGAGCAGCGGGGGTCATGGTGGGGGTGAGAGAGCAGCGGGGGTCATGGTGGGGGTGTGAGAGAGCAGCAACAGAGAGCAGCGGGGGTCATGGTGGGGGTGTGAGAGAGCAGCAACAGAGAGCAGCAGGGGTCATGGTGGGGGTGTGAGAGAGCAGCAACAGAGAGCAGCAGGGGTCATGGTGGGGGTGTGAGAGAGCAGCAACAGAGAGCAGCGGGGGTCATGGTGGGGGTGTGAGAGAGCAGCAACAGAGAGCAGCGGGGGTCATGGTGGGGGTGAGAGAGCAGCGGGGGTCATGGTGTGGGTGTGAGAGCAGCAACAGAGAGCAGCGGGGGTCATGGTGTGGGTGAGAGAGAGCAGCAACAGAGAGCAGCGGGGGTCATGGTGGGGGTGTGAGAGAGCAGCAACAGAGAGCAGCAGGGGTCATGGTGGGGGTGTGAGAGAGCAGCAACAGAGGGCAGCGGGGGTCATGGTGGGGGTGTGAGAGAGCAGCAACAGAGAGCAGCGGGGGTCATGGTGTGGGTGTGAGAGAGCAGCAACAGAGAGCAGCGGGGGTCATGGTGGGGGTGAGAGAGAGCAGCAACAGAGAGCAGCGGGGGTCATGGTGGGGGTGAGAGAGCAGCGGGGGTCATGGTGGGGGTGTGAGAGAGCAGCAACAGAGAGCAGCGGGGGTCATGGTGGGGGTGTGAGAGAGCAGCAACAGAGAGCAGCAGGGGTCATGGTGGGGGTGTGAGAGAGCAGCAACAGAGAGCAGCAGGGGTCATGGTGGGGGTGTGAGAGAGCAGCAACAGAGAGCAGCGGGGGTCATGGTGGGGGTGTGAGAGAGCAGCAACAGAGAGCAGCGGGGGTCATGGTGGGGGTGTGAGAGAGCAGCGGGGGTCATGGTGGGGGTGTGAGAGAGCAGCAACAGAGGGCAGCAGGGGTCATGGTGGGGGTGTGAGAGAGCAGCAACAGAGAGCAGCGGGGGTCATGGTGGGGGTGTGAGAGAGCAGCAACAGAGGGCAGCGGGGGTCATGGTGGGGGTGTGAGAGAGCAGAAACAGAGGGCAGCGGGGGTCATGGTGGGGGTGTGAGAGAGCAGCAACAGAGAGCAGCGGGGGTCATGGTGGGGGTGTGAGAGAGCAGCAACAGAGAGCAGCGGGGGTCATGGTGGGGGTGTGAGAGAGCAGCAACAGAGAGCAGCGGGGGTCATGGTGGGGGTGTGAGAGAGCAGCAACAGAGAGCAGCGGGGGTCATGGTGGGGGTGTGAGAGAGCAGCGGGGGTCATGGTGGGGGTGTGAGAGAGCAGCAACAGAGGGCAGCAGGGGTCATGGTGGGGGTGTGAGAGAGCAGCAACAGAGAGCAGCGGAGGTCATGGTGGGGGTGTGAGAGAGCAGCAACAGAGGGCAGCGGGGGTCATGGTGGGGGTGTGAGAGAGCAGAAACAGAGGGCAGCGGGGGTCATGGTGGGGGTGTGAGAGAGCAGCAACAGAGAGCCACGGGGGTCATGGTGGGGGTGTGAGAGAGCAGCAACAGAGAGCAGCGGGGGTCATGGTGGGGGTGTGAGAGAGCAGCAACAGAGAGCAGCGGGGGTCATGGTGGGGGTGTGAGAGAGCAGCGGGGTCATGGTGGGGGTGTGAGAGAGCAGCAACAGAGGGCAGCGGGGGTCATGGTGGGGGTGTGAGAGAGCAGCGGGGTCATGGTGGGGGTGTGAGAGAGCAGCAACAGAGGGCAGCGGGGGTCATGGTGGGGGTGTGAGAGAGCAGCAACAGAGAGCAGCAGGGGTCATGGTGGGGGTGTGAGAGAGCAGCAACAGAGGGCAGCGGGGTCATGGTGGGGGTGAGAGAGAGCAGCAACAGAGAGCAGCGGGGGTCATGGTGGGGGTGTGAGAGAGCAGCAACAGAGAGCAGCAGGGGTCATGGTGGGGGTGTGAGAGAGCAGCAACAGAGAGCAGCGGGGTCATGGTGGGGGTGTGAGAGAGCAGCAACAGAGGGCAGCGGGGTCATGGTGGGGGTGTGAGAGAGCAGCAACAGAGGGCAGCGCGGTCATGGTGGGGGTGAGAGAGAGCAGCAACAGAGAGCAGCGGGGGTCATGGTGGGGTGTGAGAGAGCAGCAACAGAGAGCAGCGGGGGTCATGGTGGGGGTGTGAGAGAGCAGCAACAGAGAGCAGCGGGGGTCATGGTGTGGGTGTGAGAGCAGCAACAGAGAGCAGCGGGGGTCATGGTGGGGGTGTGAGAGAGCAGCAACAGAGAGCAGCGGGGATCATGGTGGGGGTGAGAGAGAGCAGCAACAGAGAGCAGCGGGGGTCATGGTGGGGGTGAGAGAGAGCAGCAACAGAGAGCAGCGGGGGTCATGGTGGGGGTGTGAGAGAGCAGCGGGGGTCATGGTGGGGGTGTGAGAGAGCAGCAACAGAGAGCAGCGGGGGTCATGGTGGGGGTGTGAGAGAGCAGCAACAGAGAGCAGCGGGGGTCATGGTGGGGGTGTGAGAGAGCAGCAACAGAGAGCAGCGGGGGTCATGGTGGGGGTGTGAGAGAGCAGCAACAGAGAGCAGCGGGGGTCATGGTGGGGGTGTGAGAGAGCAGCAACAGAGGGCAGCGGGGGTCATGGTGGGGGTGTGAGAGAGCAGCAACAGAGAGCAGCGGGGTCATGGTGGGGGAGTGTGAGAGAGCAGCAACAGAGAGCAGCGGGGGTCATGGTGGGGGTGTGAGAGAGCAGCAACAGAGAGCAGCGGGGTCATGGTGGGAGTGTGAGAGAGCAGCAACAGAGAGCAGCGGGGGTCATGGTGGGGCTGTGAGAGAGCAGCGGGGGTCATGGTGGGGCTGTGAGAGAGCAGCGGGGGTCATGGTGGGGGTGTGAGAGAGCAGCAACAGAGCAGCGGGGGTCATGGTGGGGGTGAGAGAGAGCAGCAACAGAGAGCAGCAACAGAGAGCAGCGGGGGTCATGGTGGGAGTGTGAGAGAGCAGCAACAGAGAGCAGCGGGGGTCATGGTGGGTGTGTGAGAGCAGCAACAGAGAGCAGCGGGGGTCATGGTGGGGCTGTGAGAGAGCAGCGGGGGTCATGGTGGGGGTGTGAGAGAGCAGCAACAGAGAGCAGCAGGGGTCATGGTGGGGGTGTGAGAGAGCAGCAACAGAGAGCAGCGGGGTCATGGTGGGGGTGTGAGAGAGCAGCAACAGAGGGCAGCGGGGTCATGGTGGGGGTGTGAGAGAGCAGCAACAGAGGGCAGCGCGGTCATGGTGGGGGTGAGAGAGAGCAGCAACAGAGAGCAGCGGGGGTCATGGTGGGGTGTGAGAGAGCAGCAACAGAGAGCAGCGGGGGTCATGGTGGGGGTGTGAGAGAGCAGCAACAGAGAGCAGCGGGGGTCATGGTGTGGGTGTGAGAGCAGCAACAGAGAGCAGCGGGGGTCATGGTGGGGGTGTGAGAGAGCAGCAACAGAGAGCAGCGGGGATCATGGTGGGGGTGAGAGAGAGCAGCAACAGAGAGCAGCGGGGGTCATGGTGGGGGTGAGAGAGAGCAGCAACAGAGAGCAGCGGGGGTCATGGTGGGGGTGTGAGAGAGCAGCGGGGGTCATGGTGGGGGTGTGAGAGAGCAGCAACAGAGAGCAGCGGGGGTCATGGTGGGGGTGTGAGAGAGCAGCAACAGAGAGCAGCAGGGGTCATGGTGGGGGTGAGAGAGAGCAGCAACAGAGAGCAGCGGGGGTCATGGTGGGGGTGTGAGAGAGCAGCAACAGAGAGCAGCGGGGGTCATGGTGGGGGTGTGAGAGAGCAGCAACAGAGAGCAGCGGGGGTCATGGTGGGGGTGTGAGAGAGCAGCAACAGAGAGCAGCGGGGGTCATGGTGGGGGTGTGAGAGAGCAGCAACAGAGGGCAGCGGGGGTCATGGTGGGGGTGTGAGAGAGCAGCAACAGAGAGCAGCGGGGTCATGGTGGGGGAGTGTGAGAGAGCAGCAACAGAGAGCAGCGGGGGTCATGGTGGGGGTGTGAGAGAGCAGCAACAGAGAGCAGCGGGGGTCATGGTGGGAGTGTGAGAGAGCAGCAACAGAGAGCAGCGGGGGTCATGGTGGGGCTGTGAGAGAGCAGCGGGGGTCATGGTGGGGCTGTGAGAGAGCAGCGGGGGTCATGGTGGGGTGTGAGAGAGCAGCAACAGAGCAGCGGGGGTCATGGTGGGGGTGAGAGAGAGCAGCAACAGAGAGCAGCAACAGAGAGCAGCGGGGGTCATGGTGGGAGTGTGAGAGAGCAGCAACAGAGAGCAGCGGGGGTCATGGTGGGTGTGTGAGAGCAGCAACAGAGAGCAGCGGGGGTCATGGTGGGGCTGTGAGAGAGCAGCGGGGGTCATGGTGGGGGTGTGAGAGAGCAGCAACAGAGCAGTGGGGGTCATGGTGGGGGTGAGAGAGCAGCAACAGAGAGCAGCAACAGAGAGCAGCGGGGGTCATGGTGGGAGTGTGAGAGAGCAGCAACAGAGAGCAGCGGGGGTCATGGTGGGAGTGTGAGAGAGCAGCAACAGAGGGCAGCGGGGGTCATGGTGGGAGTGTGAGAGAGCAGCAACAGAGGGCAGCGGGGGTCATGGTGGGAGTGTGAGAGAGCAGCAACAGAGAGCAGCGGGGTCATGGTGGGGGTGTGAGAGAGCAGCAACAGAGGGCAGCGGGGGTCATGGTGGCGGTGTGAGAGAGCAGCAACAGAGAGCAGCCACAGAGGGATACACAGGTGGGGGGATGTACCAAGACGGGGTGCCAATCAGGGGGGGGGGGCGGTAACCCCCCACTTGGGGGGGCGGTAACCCCCACTGGGAACAAGTGGTCAACTTTAGGCCAACAAAAAACAGCAAACATCAGTGGCGGCGTGTGGCAGCAAATGTCATGCTGGTGGTTAGTCACTTACTGGTGATCCCTGTGGTGCTGGGTCTAGTGGTGGGCTAGTGGTGGGCTAGTGGCGGGCTAGTGGTGGGCTAGTGACGGGCTAGTGGTGGGCTAGTGGTGGGCTAGTGGCGGGCTAGTGGCGGGCTAGTGGTGGGCTAGTGACGGGCTAGTGGTGGGCTAGTGGTGGGCTAGTGGTGGGCTAGTGGTGGGCTAGTGGCGGGCTAGTGGTGGGCTAGTGGTGGGCTAGTGGTGGGCTAGTGGTGGGCTAGTGGTGGGCTAGTGGTGGGCTAGTGGCGGGCTAGTGGCGGGCTAGTGGCGGGCTAGTGGCGGGCTAGTGGCGGGCTAGTGGCGGGATAGTGGTGGGCTAGTGGCGGGCTAGTGACGGGCTAGTGGTGGGCTAGTGGTGGGCTAGTGGTGGGCTAGTGGTGGGCAGGGCTAGTGGTGGGCTAGTGGTGGGCAGGGCTAGTGGTGGGCTAGTGGCTAGCAGGGCTAGTGGTGGGCAGGGCTAGTGGTGGGCAGGGCTAGTGGTGGGCAGGGCTAGTGGTGGGCAGGGCTAGTGGTGGGCTAGTGGCTAGCAGGGCTAGTGGTGGGCTAGTGGCTAGCAGGGCTAGTGGTGGGCTAGGGGTGGGCTAGTGGTGGGCTAGGGGTGGGCTAGTGGTGGGCTAGGGGTGGGCTAGTGGTGGGTTAGTGGCGGGCTAGAGGTGGGCTAGTGGCTAGCAGGACAGGACAAGTGTTGGGTAACACCTAGCCTGGTGACCCTGGATGGCCTGGTCGTGGACAAGTGACCATCTTGAGGTTATCTTGAGATGATTTCGGGGCTTTAGTGTCCCCGCGGCCCGGTCCTCGACCAGGCCTCCACCCCCAGGAAGCAGCCCGTGACAGCTGACTAACTCCCAGGTACCTATTTACTGCTAGGTAACAGGGGCATTCAGGGTGAAAGAAACTTTGCCCATTTGTTTCTGCCTCGTGCGGGAATCGAACCCGCGCCACAGAATTACGAGTCCTGCGCGCTATCCACCAGGCTACGAGGCCCCCCCCCCCCTATACAGCCATACAGCCAATGTGACCCTAGTTGGTATATTATGGTGAGGAAACACGCTACAACTGTGTAACACTGCCAGAAACACACATCTAGCCGTATGAGCCATTAAACTTGTAACGTTTTCTTCACTATCGTGTCCTTGCTATGGGGTCACTTCGCTGGGGAATAACGCTCTCTCCCCTACAATATAATCACCTAGTTCGGTCCTCCCCGAACCCAAAAATGCATTTATTTCCCCGATTAATATGCGCCCGTGTTATAAAATGTAGCGCGGACCGAGGCTTAGTGTTAACATTATACACGTCACTTTGGAGTAGTTCCATAACACACAATGACCAGAAATGTTCTCATCACAATAGTGTTTAACACAAGTGACAAAATATTAACAATTGGCACAAGACGCTCTAAAGGCTAAAATATTTAGTAAAAGAACTGTAAGGCAAAAATGGTGAGAGGTATGACCTCTTGTTACTGTAGAGGTGTGACCTCTTGTTACTGTAGAGGTGTGACCTCTTGCTACTGTAGAGGTGTGACCTCTTGTTACTGTAGAGGTGTGACCTCTTGTTACTGTAGAGGTGTGACCTCTTGTTACTGTAGAGGTGTGACCTCTTGTTACTGTAGAGGCGTGACCTCTTGTTACTGTAGAGGCGTGACCTCTTGTTACTGTAGAGGCGTGACCTCTTGTTACTGTAGAGGCGTGACCTCTTGTTACTGTAGAGGCGTGACCTCTTGTTACTGTAGAGGTGTGACCTCTTGCTACTGTAGAGGTGTGACCTCTTGTTACTGTAGAGGCGTGACCTCTTGCTACTGTAGAGGCGTGACCTCTTGCTACTGTAGAGGCGTGACCTCTTGCTACTGTAGAGGTGTGACCTCTTGCTACTGTAGAGGTGTGACCTCTTGCTACTGTAGAGGTGTGACCTCTTGCTACTGTAGAGGTGTGACCTCTTGCTACTGTAGAGGTGTGACCTCTTGTTACTGTAGAGGTGTGACCTCTTGCTACTGTAGAGGTGTGACCTCTTGCTACTGTAGAGGTGTGACCTCTTGCTACTGTAGAGGTGTGACCTCTTGCTACTGTAGAGGTGTGACCTCTTGTTACTGTAGAGGTGTGACCTCTTGTTACTGTAGAGGTGTGACCTCTTGCTACTGTAGAGGTGTGACCTCTTGCTACTGTAGAGGTGTGACCTCTTGCTACTGTAGAGGTGTGACCTCTTGTTACTGTAGAGGCGTGACCTCTTGTTACTGTAGAGGCGTGACCTCTTGTTACTGTAGAGGCGTGACCTCTTGTTACTGTAGAGGTGTGACCTCTTGTTACTGTAGAGGTGTGACCTCTTGTTACTGTAGAGGTGTGACCTCTTGTTACTGTAGAGGTGTGACCTCTTGTTACTGTAGAGGTGTGACCTCTTGTTACTGTAGAGGTGTGACCTCTTGTTACTGTAGAGGTGTGACCTCTTGTTACTGTAGAGGTGTGACCTCTTGTTACTGTAGAGGTGTGACCTCTTGTTACTGTAGAGGTGTGACCTCTTGTTACTGTAGAGGTGTGACCTCTTGTTACTGTAGAGGTGTGACCTCTTGCTACTGTAGAGGTGTGACCTCTTGTTACTGTAGAGGTGTGACCTCTTGTTACTGTAGAGGTGTGACCTCTTGTTACTGTAGAGGTGTGACCTCTTGTTACTGTAGAGGTGTGACCTCTTGTTACTGTAGAGGTGTGACCTCTTGTTACTGTAGAGGCGTGACCTCTTGTTACTGTAGAGGTGTGACCTCTTGTTACTGTAGAGGCGTGACCTCTTGTTACTGTAGAGGTGTGACCTCTTGTTACTGTAGAGGTGTGACCTCTTGTTACTGTAGAGGCGTGACCTCTTGCTACTGTAGAGGTAGACCATTACACCAGGAGGAGTGGCACTACCAGGCGAGGAAGTGACACAGTGTACCTTGTGTGTACACCACTTACACTACTGGTAGACGGGTCCTATACATGGGGTGATGTTTATAACACTGTCCACCCTGGATCACTAGGGTACACATGTATACTATACATGGAGGGCTACAACAAGGGTACTACTCACTCTGATGCTTGTCTGCCAGCATGATAAGGGAAGAGGAGCCTGGATCACTAGGGTACACATGTATACTATACATGGAGGGCTACAACAAGGGTACTACTCACTCTGATGCTTGTCTGCCAGCATGATAAGGGAAGAGGAGCCTGGATCACTAGGGTACACATGTATACTATACATGGAGGGCTACAACAAGGGTACTACTCACTCTGATGCTTGTCTGCCAGCATGATAAGGGAAGAGGAGCCTGGATCACTAGGGTACACATGTATACTATACATGGAGGGCTACAACAAGGGTACTACTCACTCTGATGCTTGTCTGCCAGCATGATAAGGGAAGAGGAGCCTGGATCACTAGGGTACACATGTATACTATACATGGAGGGCTACAACAAGGGTACTACTCACTCTGATGCTTGTCTGCCAGCATGATAAGGGAAGAGGAGATGTCGCGACGTCTGTAGAAACACATCACTTTGGCCTCCACGTTACCGTTGGGCGTCTGTGGTAGGAGAGAAGGTGCTCTTAGTTCTGGTGGTGGTGGTGGGTTGGGTGGGTGGCAGGGTGGGGGGTGGTGGTGGCAGGGTGGGGGGTGGTGGTGGCAGGGTGGGAGTGGTAGGGTAGGGTGGGGAGGGGAAGGGTGGGGGTGGGGGGTTGCAACTTGTCCTCTTACAAATTACATATTAATTTGGCTGGTTTACACAAATAGCTGATATGGACGTAATTTGAAAATGAAAAAAATTGAATATAAATTTAGATTTTTTTTCCAAAACAGCAAGTTAAGGGTCCTCTGGAAGTTCAGGAGGGCAGGAAGTTCTCCTGAAGTTTCAAAACGACATGAAACCCGTTAATTGGAAGTTTCCTCTCCTAACCTAACCGAGTATGCCAGAGGACTCAAACAGAAAACGGAACAGTACATCACTTTCATGAGCTGCTTTCCTTTCAAATTACTGGTACGTCCATTTCTTGCCACAGCGCTCATACGAGCATACTGTGTACTCTGACTGTGCCTATGGCACCTGTACTCTTCACTGGACCTCTCTTGTTCAGTGTTCTCTGTGTCTATGGCACCTCTACTCTTCACTGGACCTCTGATGTTCAGTGTTCTCTGTGTCTATGGCACCTCTACTCTTCACTGGACCTCTGATGTTCAGACAGTGTTCTCTGATTGTGCCTATGGCACCTCTACTCTTCACTGGACCTCTGATGTTCAGACAGTGTTCTCTGATTGTGCCTATGGCACCTCTACTCTTCACTGGACCTCTGATGTTCAGACAGTGTTCTCTGATTGTGCCTATGGCACTTATACTCTTCACTGGACCTCTGATGTTCAGACAGTGTTCTCTGATTGTGCCTATGGCACCTGTACTCTTCACTGGACCTCTGATGTTCAGTGTTCTCTGTGTCTATGGCACCTCTACTCTTCACTGGACCTCTGATGTTCAGACAGTGTTCTCTGATTGTGCCTATGGCACTTATACTCTTCACAGGACCTCTGATGTTCAGACAGTGTTCTCTGATTGTGCCTATGGCACCTGTACTCTTCACTGGACCTCTGATGTTCAGACAGTGTTCTCTGATTGTGCCTATGGCACCTCTACTCTTCACTGGACCTCTGATGTTCAGACAGTGTTCTCTGATTGTGCCTATGGCACCTGTACTCTTCACTGGACCTCTGATGTTCAGTGTTCTCTGTGTCTATGGCACCTCTACTCTTCACTGGACCTCTGATGTTCAGACAGTGTTCTCTGATTGTGCCTATGGCACTTATACTCTTCACTGGACCTCTGATGTTCAGACAGTGTTCTCTGATTGTGCCTATGGCACCTCTACTCTTCACTGGACCTCTGATGTTCAGACAGTGGTCTCTGATTGTGTCTATGGCACCTCTACT
>NC_091150.1:20457481-20462481 GCF_040958095.1 Procambarus clarkii
TGGTGGTGGTGGTGATAGTGGTGGTGGTGGTGATAGTGGTGGTGGTGGTGATAGTGGTGGTGGTGGTGATAGTGGTGGTGGTGGTTGGTGGTGGTGGTGGTGATAGTGGTGGTGGTGGTGATAGTGGTGGTGGTGATAGTGGTGGTGGTGGTGGTGATAGTGGTGGTGGTTGGTGGTGGTGGTGATAGTGGTGGTGGTGGTTGGTAGTGATAGTGGTGGTGGTGGTGGTGATAGTGGTGGTGATAGTGGTGGTGGTGGTGATAGTGGTGGTGGTGATAGTGGTGGTGGTGGTGTGTTATACTCAAATTCTGTCAGTTGAAATGTAACCAATCACAGGCAAGTAGGCCTCTGACGTCATGCCAGACAGAGGAGCATCAAGCATGCTCCCAGCAGCCTCAGTTATCCTCACAAACTCAGAGTAGAAGGACCTCGGCTGGGCAGATATTTACCTTGCTATCTCAGTCAATAAATATATACAGAAGCGACTACTGAGTCTACATTCTACCCGAACAAGGCAAACGAATACTGGTAGCAGCAGTGGGATCCAGAAATTTTTTTCTGGAAAGAAAAGTTCAAGTACCCAGCATCGCCTCGTGTTCCAGCCGCCACCGCCACCGCCATAAGCCGCCATCCTGCCACCCACGCATCAAATATTGTGCCAGACCGGGGTCCTGCCATCAACCACTACTCCAGGCCAACGTTTCAGAAGTAAGGGTCAATATTTTCCTGTGAGAACGCTCATTCATCAGTGAGGAGGAAGGAAGCTTCCCGCGCCAGCCATTTTTTTGAATCTCGCGCCACCACGTGGGAACCACCTAGTGCACCCACCACCACCACCGCCACCCAAGCTGACAGTATCTAAGCTTTGTGAGTGTTCAAGCTACTGAAATCGTGGTCAGTCATCGTCGCAAGCATCACCTGATCATCGTATGTGCTGTATTGTTCCTTGAGAATATTTGGTGGACTGCAATTGTTTGACTAGTGTCGCCTCCCCAGGCTCACACACCTCGCCTCCCTCTCCAGCTCACACCTCGCCACCAGCCCCTGCTACATCGTTTTGTGTGAACTTCTCCTAGAAAATTGTATTCTCCACCGCCATCGTCGCAATATCGTCGTCTCCGAGTTTATCTTCGCGCTCCCAACATCAATTCCCAGCTTGGGGGTCTCCACGGAGCTTCGCGCCACCGCCGCCAGGAGCGCTCCCATCGCACCAGTTTGTAAACAAGCCCTCACATGGTCCTCTTCACACGTCTGGTCACCGTTTTTCGTTTTGGCCACTGTTATATTGCAAATCCTGCAGCCCTGAGTTAAGTAAATATGAGCTAAGATATCGTGTGCTATGATTTAATGAGGTTTAACGTAAATATATCCAAAATATCTTATGAATTAATCTTTCAGTGACTTGTTAAATATTGGAGCCGGTTTAGTACTCCAGAGGCCCACAGTTTCTCTGAGACATTTCAATATTCCCTGCATATGATTCCATTATTCATTAATTGTTACTAGTGTCATTACTGAATTCAAAGGTGAGAGAAGTAAGAAATAATTGTTTCTAGCAGTTATATACATTCCTGTGTCCAGTTCATGTGCTACATCCATATTTCTTGCATTGCCACTTGTTGTGTTGAATCTTTTTAATGAAATTTTGCAATTGCATTTCCAGTTTTTATATTCTCAATTGCTGTGCTTAGTCTGGTTTAATTAATTTACATACATCTAATTCCAGTCATTTTTTTAATGAAAGATTGCTAAATTTAGTTTACAATTGCTTGTTCTTGATTATTTTCTTGCCTAGCCCAATTTAATAATTTTATTTCTGCCATTTTTACTTTAGCCAAGTTGATATTTTTTTGTGTTTATTTTTGTGTATACTATTTCTGATGCCAGGTGCACTTAATTATAATCTGCGTTCAAATATTACTTCCACGGCTGTGACAATGCCTACCACTGTTGAAACCCCTTCAGAATCAATGGGAACAGTTGCTCGTCCCAATGGCCAGAGATCAGCTCAGGAAATGGCTATTCCTCTTTTTGCTGGGGAATCGCGTTTATTAGAATCATGGTTTAGTAAGGTTGAAGCGAAAACAGTTGCACGTTTTTCTAAGCCTACTGATGCCGAATACTTAGCAATTGCACGGTCAGCCGTGGACACAACCAAAGGTGATGCACGTTTTGTTGTTGATGAGAAAGCCATTGTTAGCCTCCAGTCTTGGCCTGAATTTAAGGATTTCTTTCGCCGTCGCTTTGTTAATAAAGGAGACCTTGACCCATATAGGTTAGTCAAGAAAATTGCCAATGCCACCATGCAGCCTGGTGAATCGTTTAATGCGTTTACTAGCCGTCTCGATCAGTATCTGTATGCCTTAGTTTCTGCTATGAATAATTCAACTTGGTTAGATAAAGACAATAATCTGTCCCCTGAGGCTATGGCCAAAATGATAGCATTTGGTACTTTAATGCATTTTGCCCCCGAGCATACAAAACCAATCGTTGAGCAACAAAATTTTGGTGTTAAACATGAAATTGGTGAAGTATTTGAGGCTATTAACAATGCCGCGGATAAACTAGCTCCCCGAAGTGCTCAACTGTTGCCACCCTCTGATGCTGTAAATGTAGTCACAAGCTCTCAGCATCCTCCCACAAACTCTCAAAACTCTTGGTCGCAGAAGCGTACCCATGCTCGTAGCCCCCAGTCAAATTCGCCGCCTCATAAAATGCCGAAACGCCATAGTCCACAACCATCCACTCCCTCATGTTGGCATTGTGGTAAGAGTAACCACCTTGCAAGGGACTGTTGGTCCGCCCCTAGATCATCACCTCCTAGACAATTCTCTCGGCCCCCTCATCAATCTAATCATTCTAGGCTTCCATATTGCACGTACCATAAACAAGTTGGTCACCACACTGCGGATTGTAGAGCTAGGCAAAGGACATCTCCACCTCGTAACTCCCATGGTCAGTCTTGGCGAGGCTCACAGCGTCCAAGACATTATCAGAACTCTCGTAATTACAACTCCCAGCCCAGCTATAATGCAATTTCAAATTATAATGCTCAGTCACAGAATGCTGGAGCTCAGAATGTTCACTCCATGTCGTCGGGAAACCCCCAAGGCCATCCGCTAACCAATTCAAGCTAGCCAATCCTAGTGCCCTCCCTGTGTATTCAGTAGCTACCCAAAATAGATTTGGACACTTGACAGAGGAGGACACTGACTCTAGACCAGTTGTAGATGTTGACGGATCCACAGTAAATTTGACACAAACAAGACGCAGATATCCCAGACAACATAAGTCAAAAATAGTAACTTGTCCAGTCTCAAGTGATGGTCCCCTTGTATCAGCCATTGTACATGGTAGAGTTTTAAAAGTTTTTCTTGACTCAGGTGCAAAAATTAATATTGTCAAGCCCTCAGCTCTTAGAGACATTGAAAGTATGCACCCTACTATTTTTAAACAGTCACACATACCTTTTCTAAGTGGTATTTCAGGAAATAAAGTAAAAGTTCAGGGTGAAATTGACCTCCCACTCAAGTTCAATGATGTCACATTGTCTATAACATGTTTAGTTGTTGACATTATTCATTTTCCTGGAGACATTCTCTTAGGTCTGTACACCATGATTGATGAAAATATTGCATTGTTTCCCCATCGTTGGAACATAAGTATCAAAGACCACGTCATACCCTTGTGTAGCATGTATCGACAGGGCCACGAGTTCAACCTTCAATCAGATTATGTTAATTTTGTTGACACCCGCCTTGCTAGCGTAGGTTTGTCAGATCATTGTCGTGGTAGCATACCCGAGAAAACAGGCACTCGATTGAAGCATAGTAGTTGTGCAGTTGTTAAGGAGAATGAGTATCGGGACTTTCTGGAAGGGGACGCCCTAACGGATTCTCGTTGTCTCGCTCGCCTGGCAGCTTCCATCTCTGAAGTCAGTGGTTCCACGGCTACTGACACTGTGTTACACCCTCATTCTCTCACCAGAATAAGAGTTAAGGTTCAGGGAGTGCCTGAGTTGTCGGATGTGATTGCGGAAAGTGAAACATGTAAAGTGAATGGTACATTTGTTGAACCCTCCTGGCACACAGTGCAGGATGGTACTGTCTCACTTTTTATCGCGAACACAAGCAATGCCGATATCCATCTCCAGTCTGGTACCCATGTTGTAGATTTTGCCCATTACTCGTTACCGGTGCGAGTTGTGGATGATGTCTCCATGGATCATACTGTTTGTACACTCACACCAGGAGAACAGGGATCTCAGCCAGAGGTGCAAGCGCAACACCTCAGTCCTACTGATTTTCCTGACTCTGTGGCTCAGCTTTTGGAAATTTTGAACAGGAATAGAGCTGTTGTTGCTCTACCAGGAGAAAAATTAGGTCTCACTCCTCTTATTACACATAAAATTCCCCTTGAACAAGGAACTACGCCTATTTATGTACCAGCTTACCGACTTCCCCATTCTCAGAGAGCAGAAGCAGATAGACTTGTAGAAGAAATGTTACAGAGTGATGTAATTGAATCGAGTAATTCGCCATGGAACGCTCCATTGATTCTTGTACCAAAGCGAGATGGGACTTGGAGACCTGTAATCGATTATCGCAAGCTTAACAGAGTAACAATACCTGATCGTTTCCCACTTCCAGTTCTAAATGATTTGTTGCAAAGCATTGGTCGAAACAAAGTATTCTCAACGTTAGATTTGTTGCAGGGATTCTGGCAAATCCCCCTTGATGAGGAAGATGACAATGAACTTACCCAGACAGATACTCCTACTCGGACACCACCTCCTGTGGTTGACAGACCACTGGATGTTCAGCAACCCCATACTAGCAATTATAATCTTAGATCTAGACCTCTCGTTTCAACCGTGCACTCACCACACGTCCATTGGCTAGATGTTAACGAGGATATCTCTCAAGATGATAGTTTGTCACATGAAGTTTCATCTGTTCCGGACCTTCAGTCAGAGCCAGAGTTGTATAGTGCTTTGGATG
>NC_091150.1:20467481-20607570 GCF_040958095.1 Procambarus clarkii
TTAAGGAAGGAATTAAAGAAACCTGTGTGCAAGTAGTCAGAGAAAAAAGAAACAGACAAACAAGTGTGTGTGTACAGAAGTCAAGAGCAGAACTAAACAGTCAGGAAGTAATTAGCAAGGCACTGGCCTCCAGTAGTCAATTAGTAAAAAAAAAAACAAAGTGTATACAAGTGCATAATAATATTTGGGTGTAAGGATCTGTGTTCACCGTGGATAACATCTAAGATGAACAGAGCTACAGAAGAGGGAAAAGTCATTCACAAAATAACAGGTTTAGGAGAAAGTCTCACAACAAACAATAATATCAGTAATTGTAGGAGCATAGGTAAATACTGTATGAAAAAAGAAAGCATTGCCCCATAAGGGGCGACAATAAACAGAGTAAAACAAATGACAGAAGTGCATAAAAAGGCCAAGATATTGCAAAATGGGCGATGGGAAACTAATCATTGAGGAAACACCTCTTGAGGGAAGATGGAAAAGCTGTGGAGGTACTAAATGAAGCAAGATGGTTTAATGAGAGCGAGAATGAGGACAATTACTGTATTTTTCTACAGGGTGATAAGAAATGGAGGGCCAGTGAAATGGAACATAAGGGACAGCCAGCCCAGGGTCTAGGAGAGGGAGGAACCCAGAAGAAGTGGAGGTAATGCATTCCCATAAATCTTGTATACAAATATTGATGGAGTAAGAGAATTTAAATATAAAAAGAAACAATCCTCAATAACCCACGGGATGTGTACTTATGGCACTAGAGATATAAACCAGAAAGATCAAATAATACTCATCAGTGCGAACAATTCACCAGCAAACAGCAAACGGACAAAGGAAACACATAACAAACAAGAGACTCTTGTAATGAATTTGAGTTAACAACAAAAGATGGGGATAAAGCATGAGTGATGGTGGTGGGGGGGGGGGAAGAGACATTAATACAAACACAATAGACTGGCAAGCCTATGATACAAGGACACAAGGTTTCTGTACTCATAATTTTCATGAACACCTTCATGAAGGCATTCATGTATCGTAATGGTAAACCACCAACACGAATGAGCGAAGGAAATGTTCTATCAATACTGGACCTGATATTTACCAGGAATGAGGAAGAGATTTTAGATCTACAGTACTGTACCTTCCTCCAATAGGTACAAGTTAACATGTACTATAAAAGGGCAATATGCAATGTGTTAAAACATACACGATAATGGTGACAGCAAGACAACAGAGAAACTTGACTAAGAAAGGGCAATAACATGAGTAAGAGAATTCTTTACTGAAACTGACTGGAATGGTTTGCTGTTAGGTAATAAAATAAATGGTTATAGGCCAATTTTTGCCAGATACCAGACTCGTACAAGTTGCCAGTATACGAAGTCATTTTAATAGTTATACACTGTACTAAAACAGAAGAAAATATATAGAAAACAAGCATGGTTTAATACAAATTGTGAGAGGGCTACCTTGTGGAGTCTCCAAGGAGCAACATCCCCATGGCCCGGTCTCTGACCAGGTCTCTCGGTTGGTTGATTGCTGAAATTCATACGTTAGGCTGCTCGCAGCCTGATGTACGAATCACAGCCTGGTTGATCAGGTATCCTTTGGAGGTGTTTGTCAAGTTCTCTTCTGAACACAGTGAGAGGCAAATTATTATGTATTTCTGCCGCCTACTCTCCAAAGAATACAGATTTAGACCTTTTAATCGGTCAAAAATAATTTAGATGAGTGGCTCTTTGTACACTCTTCAGGCCAGCAATTTCTCCAGGTTTGAATGGGGCTGTTGGTTGCTAATTCCAGAGCACACCATAAAATACATAGAGGTTTCTCAAGATGAAGTGGAAAAATTACTCAAGGGGCTAGGAAGAAATAAAGCAGTTGAACCAGATGGAGTTTCACCTTGGGTGCTGAGAGAATGTGCAGTTGAGCTGAGCATTCCACTCCAATTGATATCCCAGACATCCTTGTGCACAGGAATCTTAGCAGATATATGGGACAAAGACAAACAGTTCCAGTCTATAAATATGGTATTCGAGAAAATCCAAATTATAGACCCGTATCATTAACAAGCGTGGGAGTCAAAACACCACAAAAAATTGTTCAAACCAAATGGGTAGAACAGCTGGAGAGTAATGACATAATAACAGACAGACTGTATGGTTTCTGAACAGGCAGATCCTGCGTAACAATCTACTGTACTTAGTTTTTATGAGAGTCACAGAGACTACAGGAAAAAGATGGTTGGGTTGACTGTGTTTATCTGGACCTAAAAAAGGCTTTTGACAGAGACGCACACAAGCTGAAAATTGGAACATGCTGGAGAGGCGACGGAGGTACTCATGACATGGATGAAAATTTTTCTAACTGACAAGCAGACGAGGGGCCGTAACCAGACACAATGTATCTGACTGGAGGAGTGTTACTAGCAGAGTACCACAGGGTTCAGTTCTTGCACCAGTAATGTTCATCGTCTACATAAATGATCTACCAGAAGGAATACAGAATTATATGAATAATTTTGGAAGACGCTAAGATACTGAGAAAGATAGGAGGATGCATACGATTGTCATGCCCTTCGTACTGATCTAGATAAAATAAATGCCTGGAGCAACATGTGGCAAAATGGAATTCAATATCAATAAATGGCATGTTACGGAATGTGGAATCGGCGAAAATAGACCACACAACTTACAAATGATGTGGAATTAAAAACTAATAATGTGATCTAGGGGTGGTTTTGGATAGTAAACTGTCACCAGAGGAACACAAAGAACATTACGAGAGGAGCAAATGCATCGCAATCCAACTTGAGACTTGCTTTTAATTACATGGATGGTGAAATACTAAAACTGTCCATGACTTTTGTGAGACCAAAATTGGAATATGCAGCAGTTGTATGGTGCTCATATCTCAAGAAGCACATCAATAAACTGGAAAATGTGCAAAGGCATGCTACAAATTGGCTTCCGGAATTGCAGAACAAGAATTATGAGGAGATAGAGACGCTAAGTATACCAAAACTAGAAGATAGAAGAAAAATAGTTGGTATGATCACAACTTACAAATAATAATAACAAGAATCGAATAAATTGACAAATAGGAACTCCTGAAACCAGCAACTTCAGGAACAAGAGGACACAGATTCATGCTAAAGGAAACAAAGGTGCCAAAAAAATATTAGAAAGTTTCCTTTTACAGTGGTAGACGGTTTGAACTTTCCTAATGTCAGGTTGTCCAGACAATTGGTGCGCAACATAACTCCAAACACTGCCAGTATTTAGTCAATACAGTGTATCTGTGACAACTGTACATACAGTATCCAGTCTGTACTAACTGAATAAACGCTTACACTAACATCTCACACTATAGTAATAAAGTACACATCAATTATTTGTGCACGACTAAATAGAAAAATACACATGGTAAAAAAAATTCAAAATATTAACAGAATTGTTAAGGAATAAGAGTCCCGTAGCTCGAGGGTTAAGCAAGCAATCATGGATCAAAAGGGAGACTGTGAACGGAGCCGAAGAAAGAAATGACAGGACACTCAACAGATCAAGCTGGCTCAGGCGCCGCATGAGTAGTCGAAATGACACCCGAGACAGCTTACAAAATTGAGTCAAAGTAGTATCAAGCCTGACTGCCAGCTGCAGAGGCTCAATGAGCACCACACAGTATGAGGCAACAGTATTTGGCATGAGATGCTAATCAAGAAAAAGCCAGGACAAAAAGGAGAGCACCACACGCTCAGAATCCAATGAATAACAAAGAGAAAGAAAGCGGCGAAGAGTGCCATGAAACCTTGTATTGTTGCCAAGAGGAAACACGCAAGTGAGATACTAACAACGAAGCCACTTGGTTGCCATAATGGTAGTGATTGACCTGCATCTTTTAAACCAGATGAGAAGATCAAAGGCCAAGGCCAAACCGGCAAAGAACATTACTGGGTCAACCATCTGGAAAGAAGAGAGGCAGAGCGCAGAAAAACACCATGTTAAAATTGATGAATGTGTCTGTGGGGACGACCGCTGGATGGAATGGACTTGGTCTAAGTACGGGTTGAAGGATAAACTGGAGGTCCAGTGAATCCCATTTGGGGACTGGGATGAGGCGGGAAATCCACCAAAATGATGAAATCTTTTCGACAATGCCTGAAGCCTCCCAATCAGAATTAAAACACTTTTGCGCACCCGGCGCGCCACCGCTCAACTATGCGATGTGGGTCCCAGTGTTTCATGGGAGCGCGCGGTAATTCTGAAAAGTGTATACTCTCTTCAACTTTGTCACCTCAATTTTCATCCTACGAGATTAAATTTGGTATCATTGTGTTCACAATAGAATTCTCTACAGCACTAAATGCATATAAACTCCAAAAGCCCGGCTAATTACCCGCAGCAAAACAGAGAAAGTGCGAACGAGTTACCCAGGAGCGCGCAAAAGCGATAAAATGTGTTCACTCTTTTCACTCTGGTCACCTCAATTTTCGTCCTAGGTCTTTCATTTTCGTATCAATGGGTTCACAATAGAATTCTCTAGAGGAATATTAGCATATACAATAAAAAACCTGGTCACGCTCCAACCGCTGACAAGTTAAAGATGGGCCACGCGTTAGCCACGAGTGAGAACCCAGACGCCTTCCAGCTACACTCCCAATTCCTGCCCACAAATGTTTAGTATTATTACTTGTTGCTAATCTCCATTTTCGTGTTACAGCGCTCATTTAGGTATGAAATTGTTCCTAATAGAATGCTTTAGATGGATATGTGCATATAAGGGCCAATTGAAGAACAATATTGCCAGTACAATACGCGAAAGTATGAACAAAAAAAAATATACGAAATAATACAATTTTTTGTACTTACCACCTCAGTGTTGTGTTGAACTTGACATAGGCGTGTAGGGAAGACATAGGCGCGCATTTTAAAACCAGTCCCAAAAAAATCGGATAAAAACCTGATTTTTGGCAATTATTTTAGTGGCCGCAGCAGCATTGTGTCGTCCCCGAGATTACCAACAGTAAACTGACGACGCAGCATTGCGTCATGCCCGGACAAAAGTGTTAACCCAACACAAGCAAGGAGAGGATGCCTGCCAAGACAGACCTGAACCCCCAAAAGGGGAAGGAACCAACTCCAATGCAGGCCATGAGAAATGACATGAAACGCCCACAAATCGTGAAGCCCAGAGATGGCAAATTGAGCAACCCCCCCACCCCCCCACCCTCACCAAAGACCAGCGTGAACCCTACGAGACTGCCTTCTGAAAGGCGTGAGCATGGCACCGACTAGGTGAAAAAGGGCCAGCCACAAGACGCGCTTGCGTCCTGGCTTTTGACTCCAACCATCAGAAGGTGATGCCCTAGTCTTACCCGACTGCCCCAAAGACTGGGCATGAGACCCTCAGACAAACAGAGGTCTGTAACGGGCCAAGGCAGTGGCCACCGAGGACATGAACTAGGCATCCACGTCCTCAGGAATGAAGAGCAGAGAAAATGGAAGCAGACAGGAGAGCAAGGGCCCATGCCTTAAATGACTGGGCCAACGCACCCTGACAACACCCAAGTCAGACAGCAAACGTGGGCCACCACCTTCTGAGCATGGAAGTGTACAGTCTGTGGGTGACTGACTGACAGTGACTGACTCAAAGATGGAAACCTTCGGAAGGACAAACCCAATGGACCCAAAGGCACGTGGTCGTGAACCCTAGAAGGAGTTGCACCCAAATCACATTCATACATAGAGGGGGATACAAAACCCCCTCCCCCAGTAAAAGGAAAACCACCTCTGAGGGAACCAGGAGCCACAGAATTGACAGGAACCCAAAGGCCCATATCCAATTTCCCTAAACAGAGGGCCTAAGGGGCAGAACCAGGCTCCTCACCCACTGCCTGTGATAGGAAGAGTCCAAAGGAAAGGCGTCAAAGGAAGAAGGGGCTGGCTGAAAGGAAGATGCAGAAACCTTTGTGGAACTAGCAGGCTCAACCTCTATGCCTGACTCTGAATGAGCAACCCCCGGAGCTGACTGAGCCACATCCCGAACTAAACACCGCCCAACCCCGAAACACTCAATTGCTTCAGGGCTGGAAGCAGGGGAGGATTAGAGGAAGAGCGACCAAACCCAAAGGGGGAAGAAAGGAAGATGCGGATAGAACCTAGGCAAATTTACTAATACTTCCAATTCCAGGTCCTTAAACCACCAACCGGGGCAGCTCTGGGGGCTGCCTGAGCACGTTCTGTTTTCGCATTTTGGCTTTGCTACTGCCGTTTGGCATCCCTATTCAACGGTCCGGTTGTACGACGCCTGGCGCTCATATCGCCTTGGGTCATGGGATTGTTTGATAGATTTTTTTTTTACGTGTTCTGCTTGGTTCTCCCGGCAGGGTGACGGTGTTCGGGGGGCCGGCTTGGCCGAGAGGTGCCGGGGGTTGGTGGGTCTTGGTGGGCTCCTGGTGTGCCCTCAGCCGTGGTGGGCGGCCGGCTTTTGCTCTGCCGGAGGACACTGGATGACTTTTGCGTTTTAGTTGGGGGCCGAGTTTTGGTTTTGCTACCCAGTGTTCTCTGTGCGGGGCGGGGCCGGTGCTTGTCACCCCTGAGGGACTCCTGGGACTCCCTAATCATCTGCCCGTTTTTTTTTTTCGCCACATGGCGTATTAGTTTCAAGTGATTGGCGTCACTCGCTTCACGATTAGGCTTGGCGTTTCACCTTTCCTGGCTTCGCGATTAACCCATCACGGGTATGCCGGGGCGCATCCGATCCCACGATTGTCGTCGCTCCTAAATCAACAACAACAACAACAACAGTACCTAGACAAAACCCAGGCTGTTAGGGATGAGGAAAGCCCATTAACCCGGCAACAGCAAGACAAATTCAGGAGCAAAACCCCTGCTCAAAAATGAAAACCAAATGAAAACTGACTCCAGGTAAGACTGGGAGTACTTAGTAGCAAAACGTACAGTATTAAGAGGAGGTGTCGGTCAGACAAGAGAAGACCATCCAACATGCAGCTCATTAATTACCTCAACAAGCCCCATACAAAATTCCACTCACCCAACACTTGAAACTGAATTTTCATGGGATGAAGAAAAGGAAGGATGCAAGAGGAAGGATGTTGAAACATTCCATTAGGTAAGCATTCATTCATCATCTTGAGGTTATCTTGAGATGATTTCGGGGCTTTTTAGTGTCCCCGCGGCCCGGTCCTCGACCAGGCCTCCACCCCCAGGAAGCAGCCCGTGACAGCTGACTAACACCCAGGTACCTATTTACTGCTAGGTAACAGTGGCATAGGGTGAAAGAAACTGTGCCCATTGTTTCTCGCCGGCGCCCGGGATCGAACCCGGGACCACAGGATCACAAGTCCAGCGTGCTGTCCGCTCGGCCGACCGATCGTATGTAATCTTATAATCTAAATGCTATACCTTGACATCTATGTTACTCTTAAATGAACCAATTATCAGCACACACAGTTCTCATTACCACACACTGTATTTGGATCCCATCACACATACACTCAACCATTAATTATGCTTACCTTATTTAACTCTTCTATTCTTCTTATTTGATATGGTGATGTGGAGGAAGTTTCAAAATATACATAATCTGCAAAGAGACAACAACAACAGTACACTAATACAATATAATAAACAAATCATCATTCAAGGAATTAGACCAACTTATCACTGTATAACCTCAATATTTATATTCTCACAATAGTAGTTAATAGTAATAAAAATACAAAATAAATACTAACTACAATTCAAAAACTCAATTAAGCTGGATATTAATAACTTTGAACAGAAATATATTATTGAATATACAGTAACACAAAGTATTAGATCAGTGATTCTAACACAAATCTTCTCTATATTTCTTATGTTCGTTACTTGAGAAACAAGCTGAAAAATTACCTCTCCAAAGATCATCTTAATGGCCTAACGATAAGAGATATTGTACTTTCATTGATCCCGACGACATTTTCAGAGGAAGAGGTGAGGTGAGTGAACAACATAATACTGAATATAAGCAAGAAGGAAGAGGTTAAGATGCTGCAATGGGACTTGTGCAGATGAAAAATCACAATAACGTGGCTGAAAAATGCTGACCAAACCACACTAGAAATTGATGAGACGACAACGTTTCGGTCCGTCCTGGACCATTATCAAGTCAATTGTGATGAGACGAGGGAGGCAAGGGCATTAAGGCAAGAGAGGCGAGACCAAAATCTTAGAGGAAGATAAGTGCAAGGCAAAAGGTACGGAAGGTAAGGTGTAATATAGGATGTAATAATAGAAATTAGAATGGGAATCACCTGCAAAGGATAACACGAAGCTGTGACTGGTATTTTTGTCTATATCTGATATGAGAATAAAGAATAGCAGTGGTGCAAGAACTGTACCTTGAGGTACAGAACTTTTAACTGCGCTTGGACTCGATTTTATTTGATTGACTGTTACTCTTTGTGTTCTGTTAGACAGGAAATCGAGCATCCAGCGTCCTACTTTACCAGTTATACCCATTGACCTCATTTTGTGTGCAATTACTCCATGGTCACATTTGTCAAATGCCTTTGCAAAGTCTGTGTATACAACATCTGCATTCTGTTTTTCTTCTAATGCCTCAGTGATTTTGTCGTAATGGTCAAGTAGCTGTGAGAGGCACGATCTTCCTGCTCTAAATCCCTGTTGGCCTGGGTTGTGGAGGTCATTGGTTTTCATGAATCTAGTGACCTGACTCCTGATCACACTCTCAAATACTTTTATTATGTGGGACGTTAGTGCAACTGGTCTATAATTCTTTGTTAGTGCTTTACTACCTCCCTTGTGTAGAGGGGCTATGTCTGCTGCTTTAAGTGCATCTGGTCTCCCCCGTGTAAAAGCTCTTCCTCCACACTATATTGAGTGCCTGTGTTACTGGCACTTTGCATTTCTTTATAAATATTGAATTCCATGAGTCTAGACCCGGGGCTGAGTGTATGGATATACAGGTATTGTCAATTTCTCTTTCAAAATCTGCTACGCTTGTGTTGATATCAGTTATATTTACAGGTGTTTGGATATCACGCATAAAGAAATTGTCTGAATCTTCCACTTTCATGCTGTGTATCGGAGTGCTAAACATGTCCTCATACTGCTTTTTTAGGATTTCGCTAATTTCTTTGGCATCCTCAGTGTATGAACCTTTACTAATATAAATAGGTCCAATACTGGCAGTGGTTTTTGCTTTTGATTTAGCATATGTGAAGAAATATTTTGAGTTTTTCTTTATTTCTTGAATTGCTTTCTGTTCTAGTTGCCTTTCTTCAGTCTGATTGGAATGCTCCAGTCTCTGTTCGATTTCTTCAATCTCCCTGTTTAAATTATTTCTTCTTTGTATGGAGAGCCGTGTCTGCTTAAGCATTTCCATTAATTTCTTCCTTCTTTTGTAATGTCGTCTGCGTTCTCTTTCTACATTGAACCTCTTTCTGGCTTTCCTCAAAGGAACATGTTTCAGACAGACTTCATATGCTTCAGAAGTCAGTTTTTCTATTCCATGTGTAGGATTTTTATTTCTTAGAACATTCTCATTGAATGTTTGTAAGTTCCCTGTTTATTTTCTCCCAGTCTATCATTTTATTATTAAAATTGAATTTACTGAATAACCCTTCTCGCTTGTTGTTTCTCTTGGGCCTACTACCGTTATTAATGTTAGTTTGCACTTCAATGAGCTTGTGGTCCAAGTACGTAGTGTCTGAGACAGTAATGTCTGATTAGCTCATCATTGTTCGTGAATATCAGGTCCAGCATGTTTTCGTTCCTAGTTGGTTCTGTAATCTGCTGCCTGAGCGAGAATTTGTCACAGAATCTCAGTAGTTCTCTGACCTGTGGTTGGTTATTTCCAGGTTGATTTCCTGCTATAATGTTATTGTTTACTATTCTCCATTTTAAACTGGGTAGATTGAAGTCTCCAAGGAAGATAATATCTGGTACTGGGTTTGCTAGGTTATCAAGGATATTCTCAAGGATATCAAGGATACTTGAAAAGCAAGTAGAGGCAGGAAAGATTATTTTTAGAGGAAGACCACTCAACAGGGTGACTAGAATCCCTAACATGACAGAAGAGAGCATTGTTTGTGTCTGCATCTTAACACTTCTTTTGTGTTCCTTAAGTCTGTCATTAAGTGTACGGCCAGTTTTCGCACAGTATTGGAGAGGACAAGACGAACAGGAAACAGAGCAGACACCAGCAGCATTAGAAGCATGAGGAGAACTGTGAACCAGATTACTACGTAGTGTTAGTTTGTCGAAAAGCGAGCTTTATGTCAAGACGACGAAAGGTATTAGTAAGAGTTTTGAGTTTAGATATGAAGGGAATGTAGCACACAGTGCTAAAAGGGCTGGAAGCAGGTTTATGATGACAGAGATTATGTTTAGCTTGAGAATAGGCACAGTTGATAAAATGTAAATGGTAACCAAGGTGGGAGAAAGATTTGTAGATAAAACGAAATTTCAGAATCAAGAAACTGAGGGTCGCTTGCGTAGAGCTCGGAGAAAGAGAGATGAGAACACTTTTCTTAACAGAAGGATGGTAGGAAAAGAAGTGAATGTACATGCCACTATGTGGCATGTAAGGGAGCCTAAGGTTTGCGGTAGACAGAGAAAGAGACAGAGCTGTGAACATCAAGAAAAGGAAGGAGGGAATTAGATTCCCATTCAACTTTGAAATGGATGGAAGGAGCCAGAGTGTTAAGAGACAAGAAGAAAGACTGGAAAAGACTAAGGTCATGAGGCCATAACGCAAAAATGTCAACATAGCGAAGTCTGAGAAAGGGATGAATATCAATAGAAGGAAAACAGTTTTGAAGTACTGTATTCCATAAAGAGATTGGCAAGAACAGGAGAGACGGGGAATCCATAGTGACACCGAAAGTTTGAGTGAAGTATTTTCCGTTGACTTTTAGTGTATATATTTTGTGAATTTTTTTATATTTTATGGATTTTTTATTTTTTTTTCGTGGACTTTTTGTGTTTATATGCCGGCAGCGACAGTGTGCTGGATATTTTGGCCAAGTCTTCAGGTTGGTAGGATGCACCACTGTGTGAGCTGGCTGTTAACAGATGATACCTGCTTGATGGGGTTCTGGGAGTAGTTGTACTCCCCAAACCCGGCCCGAGGCCAGGCTTGACTTGTGAGAGCTTGGTCCACCAGGCTGTTGCTTGGAGCGGCCCGCAGGCCTACATACCCACCACATCCCGGTTGGTCCGGCACTTCTTTAAGAAAACTACCTAGTTTTCTCATGAAAGTTGGTTGAGACTTTCTCTAGATGGTTGAGACTGTTTGACAAGTAGAGCTTTGCCAATGTCAATCTTTTATTGTAATTGTAATTCTCAAATGTGTGTGTGGGAGACCTAAGTGTAATTACCCAAGTGTAGTTATAGGGTAAGAGCTATTCTCGTTGAGTTCTGTCTTCCCAGTACAGGTACTCTGTCATTTAATGTTTTGAAACTACGGATGGTTTTGGCCTCCACCACCTTCTCACTTAAACTTGTTCCAACTGTCTACCACTCTGTCTGCAAAAAGAAAACTTTCTAATATTTGTTCTGCACCTTTCTTTCCTTAGCATGAATCCGTATCCTCTTGTTCTTGAAGTTAATGGTGTCAGGAATTCCTCTGTCAATTTGGTAGATTCCTGTTATTATTTTGTAAGTGGTAATCACATCACCTCTTTCATCATGCTTTGGCATATTTAACAACTCAAACCTCTCCTCGTAAACTCTTATTTCTCAGTTCCAGGAAATATTTGTAGCATGCCTTTGCACCTTCTCCAGTTTAATTATGTGCTTCTCGAGATATGGGCACCATACAACTGCTGCATATTCCAATTTTGGTCTCACAAAAAGTCATGAACAGTTTCATGACTTTTGCATTGGCCCATTTGAGCTGCCTCGTATGGGCCAGTAGGCTTTCTGCAGTTACCTTTGTTTTTATGTTTCTTTAGTATTTCACCTTCCATATAATTAAAGGCAAGTCTGAAGTTGGAAAGCAACGCATACGCTCCTCTCACAATGTTCTTTGTGTGTTCTTCTGGCAACAGCTTGCTATCCAAAACTACCCCTAGGTCTCGCTCTTTATTAGAGTTCTTTAATTCCTTTTCACATAATTTGTAACTTGTGTGATCTATTTTTTCCGATTCCACATTCCATAACATGACATTTATTCACACTGAATTCCATTCGCCACATGTCACTCCAAGCACTTAATTTATCTAGATCAATTAACAGGACACGACAATCGTCTGCGTCTCCTATCTTCCCCAGCATCTTAGCATCATTGGCAAACATGTTCATATGATATTTAGCCATAAAGTACCAATGCAAAGCTGTAAATGCCAAGTCTTAAATTTTAAAATCCAACTAAAAAAGATCATCTAGGCAAAGGGGGGGACATTTGACAAGCCGCCAGCTTCCTGTCCTCATCGAGGCCACTAGTATTGGTGGCACTGAAGTAAATTCAGGTAAATGTAATTCTCCATTCCTTCTGGTAAGAGTTTATGAAGACGAGTATTAATGGTGCAAGAACTGAACCCTGTGGTACTCCGCTAGTAACACTCCTCCAGTCAGATACATTGTCTCTGATTACTGCCTTCATCTGTCTGTCAGTTAAAAAGTTTTTCATCCATGTCAGAAGTCTCCCTGTCACCCCTTCAGAGGCATAATGCCTGAAATTAAAAGTGGTTCAATGTCAACCAATATTTTTTGACTAGTTGTATTTGAAAAAGTGCTGCAATTGTTCCATGTTTCAGTATCGCAGAAAGGGAGAAAAAATAAAAAAAATTCAACAAATTTTATACATTTTCAATAACTCTGTACAACAACAAGTTTCAAATGAAATCATTTCAATAACGCTCATCTATCACATTAACATATAAGGATTTCTATAAAACGGATTATCCAAAATATATTTAGTTTTACTAATACTGTACAAATATTCAAAGTTCCCCCAAAATTATGCAAATATTTCATGTTTATCAACATTTATAAAATCAATAAATGAACTTGGTAATAAAGTTTCTTATAGAGATTGTAGAGACAAACTCTAAATGTAAGGTGTAAGTTTCATGTAAATTGAATAAAAAATGAAAGTAGTCACTTTCAGTAGTAAGTTACTTGACAATAAATGAAGTCAAAGATTCTGCCACCTGTGGCTGAGGTTGACATCAACCAATTTCCTCCAAAATTGACACCCTTACAGATAGGCAAACGTTCAGTCAGGTGTACAAGTTTCATGTAAATCGCCCGATAAAGAAATATGAAAAAAAAATTGAGAAAAAATCTATTTTTTTTTAACAAGATTTTTTTGGCAAAAAACTAAATATTAAAATACTTTATTATATGCTATTGTGATACTGTAACTTAGAGTTATAGACATGATTTCAGTTGACACTTGTGTTTGATGTTAATTTTTGACCATTTTGGAAAACTTTTGACAATTCTAATATTTTTTTCTCCCTTCCTATTTATGCTACGATGCTGAGACTTGGACCAGTTGAACCCAATTTCATGTACTGTACAACCAACTAGTCAAGAAAGTTGGATTGAAATCGAACCAGTTTTCAATTATTGCAGCATATTTAGGCATTATGCCCCCCTCAGCATGTTCCAGTTTTCAGCTAGTATGGGACTGTCAAAAGCCCTTTTTAGGTCCAGATATACAGTTAACCCAACCATCTCTTTCCTATAGTGTCTGTGGCTCTATCATAAAAACTAAGTAGATTTGTTACACAGGAGGACCTTTCTGTTCCAAAACCATACTGTATGTCTCTTATTATATCATTACTCTTCAAGTGTTCAATCCATTTGGTTTTAACTTTTTTTCCAGTTCAGTACAGTATTTTAAATACCACGCACACTTGTTAATGATACAGGTCTATAATTTAGAGGGTTCTGTAATTCTATAATTATCCCCCGTATCTTATTGTTTATTTCTTCAAATTTATTTCCATCCAATTTCCATGTCTCATAATCTTACTCTAGTTTCTTGAGTATTCCTTTCCTTGTCAGTCAAGCTGGTGACTTCTTTATCCTGCTGCAACAAGCTGTTTGATGAAGTCTCTACCTGGCTCTTGAAATATTAATTTTCTTGTTCTAAAGTAACAAGTTTTCCCTTATAAGCCTTTAGCAGATCTTCAATCCTCACTAACCACACAGAAAACCACCTTCCTGTATTTGTTTCCAAGTAAAACCTTTTGAAGTCTGCCTCCTTTGCTGTCTCCACTGCCGATGGAGTCCCTTCCAGTCCTGTTTAATCCGCCATCTTCGTTTTCATTTTGGCTGCTCTGGTTCGGCGACCACAGGCTAAAAATTTATCCAAATTTGTATATTATTGACAACAATCGCCACTCTCCACCTTATGTCAATGATCTCGGTATATTTATGGCATCGGGAACATCACTTGATTAGCGCTCTCCTGCAGTTACTTGAATATGACGCAAAGATCCTCGTGTTTTCCAAAGCTGTCACGATGATGTGATGGCAACGACGTACGTACGTACCAACTTAGTTGTACTTGAGGGGGTCCAGCTTCGGCTCTTTGGTCTTCCTCTCGACTGTCAATCAACCGGTGTACAGATTCCCGAGCCTATTGGGCTTTATCATATCTACATTTGAAATTGTGTATGGAGTCAGCCTCCACCACAGCCAAATGCATTACATCTGTGAACTACTCTGACACTAAAAAAGTTGTTTCTAGTGTCTCTATGGCTCATTTGGGTACTTAATTTCCACCTGTAATTCAACACATGACTTGATAATGGTGCAGGACGGACCAAAACAACGTCATTTCTTCATCTACGGATGTGTGGTTTGGTCATCATATCTTCCGCTAAGTTATTGTTGTAACTCATCTTCTGCAATTTCAACCTGTATCCCCTAGTGTGTGCGCCCCGTATTAAATAAACTGTCTTTATCTACCCTATCAATTCCTCTGAGAATTTTGTATGTGGTGATCATGTCTCCCCTAACTCTTCTGTCTTCCAGCAACATGAGATTTAGTTCTCGTAGTCTCGCATTGTAAGTTGCATACCCCTGCACCTTCTCCAATTTAGTCTTGTGCTTGATAAGATACAGACTCCATGCTGGAGCTGTATACTCCAGGATTGGTCTGACATTTGTGATATACAAGGTTCTGAATGATTCCTTATACAGTGGTACCTCGGAATGCGAGTGTCCCAGTATGCGAGTTTTTCGGAAGACGAGCAGGATTTCCTCGGAAAATATCTCGGAAGGCGAGGGTTACCTCGGAACGCGAGTTTGTTGATACGTGTACAGGCCGACTGGCGCGTGGTGGCATGGCGATCGCGCCTCAGTTTACCAGTGTCTCGTGTCCAGTGACTATCCCACCTGAATTCTTCACAAGGATTTACAGTTTTTTATCGGTTTTTTGGCCATTTGAGCATAAAAGTTGTCATTATATATCTTGCCATGGGTCTCAAGAAAGCCATTGGTAAGGTTCAACCTAAGAAAATAGCTGTGAGTAGAGGCAGTAGAGGATGTCCCTTCTTGATTAAGAAAATGTGTGAAGTATGGGAAGAACTGCAAAGTTTTGTTGAAAAAACTCGCCCAGATAAAGCTGTAGCAGGCCGTTGCATTGACCTGTTAAATGATAATGTGATGTCTTACTACAGACAAGTGTGAAAATGTAGGGAAAAACAAGTGTCATTAGACAAATTCTTAGTAAAACAAGCAAGTCCTAGTGGTATGCAGGCAAAATGTGCCAGAGTGTGCATACCAGTGAAGTCCTCACTGCCTGATGTGATAATGGAAGGGGACTCCCCTTCCAAACAGTAACTCCTCTCTTCCTCCCACCTCCTCACCATCTTCCATACGCCTACAGCATTCAACAGCAAGGTAAGTAATAACTTGAACATAGTTTTGTAGGTTTATTTAGATGAATTAGGTATAAAAATTTAGTTTGATGTGGGGTTTTTGGGGTAGTCAGGAACGGATTAATTCATTTCCCTTTATTTCTTATGGGGAAATTAGCTTCGGAATGCGAGTTTTCGGAATACGAGGCGTCTCCAGGAACCAATTAAACGCTTAAACTGAGGTATGCCTGTACAAGTTTCAAAAAGCCATCCTTATGCTGGCCATCCTGGCATATGCCACTGATAATTTCCTCTTGATGTGGGCTTCAGAGGACAGGTCTGGCATCATATCAACTCCTAGGTCTTTCTCACTCTGATTCTTGAAGAATTTCATCTCCCATATGGTACCTTGTATCTGGCCTCCTGCTCCCTACACCTAGCATCATTATTTTCCATTTGCTGGGGTAAACTAATAGCCATTTGTTGGTCCATTCTTTCAGTTTTGTTTTTGGTCATTTTAAAGCATCATGCTGTCCTTCTCTGAATGAATCCTTCTCATAATTTTGGCATCATCAATAAGCATTGAGAGGAATAAGTCTATACTCTCTGGAAGATCAATTATGTATGTCAGAAACAGGATAGGACCGAGTAAAGAGCCCTGTGGAACTCCACTGGTGACTTCACGCCATTCCGAGGTCTCGCCCCTCACTGTAACTTTCTGCTTCCTATTGCTTAGGTACTCCCTTATCCACGGAGCACCCTACCAATTATTCTTGCCCATTTCTCCAACTTATGTACCAGCTTTTTATGGGGTACTGTGTCAAAGGCTTTCCGACAGTCCAAAAAATTGCAGTTTGCCCACCTTTCTCTTTATTCCTTAATCTTTGTCACCTCATTGTAGAATTCAAATAAACGTGTGAGACAAGATTTGCCATCTCTCAAGAGCCCAATAGGCTCAAGAATCTGTACACCAGTTGATTGACAGTAGAGAGGTGGGACCAAAGAGCCAAAGCTCAATCCCTGCAAGCACAACTAGGTGAGTACATACACACCGGTGTAGTTTACTCCCAGTAAATCAACTGACAATTCTTTTGTGCCTCCGTACCCAGTAATGTACCAATATTCCAGATAATTTAAGAAATCTCAGACATGAACATTCACTTTATTTGGTTTGTAAAGGACAACTCCACTTTCCTGAAGATGGCAGAAATTTGGAAAAAAATATTCCTGCATATGATAAAGAAATACTTTTCATTCTCTGCTTAGAAATGTTAAAAAATATTGCACACTAAATGTAGCTGACATTCGGGTATCTGAGCACACAGCTGAATAGTCAAATGAAAATGTAAATGAATATTTGCCAGAAACACTGCATAATAGTGGCTTTAGGCTGTAACACCATGATCCCCTCCCCCCCCCTCGAGTTTTCACCCAGGGAAGCCTTCTCCAAGAGGTCAGCCCAGATGACCTCCGGATTATCTTTTATGTTGATTAAAAAAATTCCTGGGTTAGTCTTAGTCAGCTAGTTTCAAGTATGTAATATTTCATGATACTCTTGTCAAACATTGCAATGGAATTAGACCCCCAGATTCTTATGTGTAAACATCCATGGATCTCTCCTTTTAGCCAGGTCAAAGGTCAGTCACACACGTAATTAATAATTCCTCTCTTGAACAGTGTATGGTGAATGTCAAACAAGTTTAATGAAAATTCTTAAGTGTTTGTGCACGTGTGGCCTGACCTCTTTTGATCTAGGTAGCAACAATAAATCTTCCCCTCCCCCCTTTTTCGAGGGTATATATTGGTCCTGTAGAGACTTAGGGACAGAGTGCCGGACACCGGGGTCCAGAGAGGGTTGTGGAGAACATCGTGAGGTGACAGAGGGAGAGACAGAGGTCTTAAGGTAATGTGTGTGATCTCTGAGGTTCTGTTCCATGTCTAAATTTCTTAACCTTTGGCCAGTGTTAGAGTAGGATTTATAAGTGGTGATTAGCATAATTTTGGTCTCAATAAACTCATGTTAAATTTCCCATCTGTGTCAATTGTTGAATCCTCTTAGCCTTTTGGATATAGTGGCTGACAACCGTCCCATAATTAATGATAATTATAGAAAGTACTCTCCAAGTCTAGCAATGTTTCTTGCCTCGTTGCTTGATATAGTCTCAATGGTCAAGGCAGATGGTGGCAGCGTTATTTAATCCTGTGTAGCATTTCCATGTTTCGCAGTGTACCTTTTGGTTCCGGTGTACCCATCATATGTCAGCTCATATTACAGTGTTCAATAACAGTGTTACCAAGTGCAACTGATAGGAAGTGTTACTCAGGATAAGCAGTAGTGTTTTTAGTATTAATTTAGTATATAGTTGTGTTACATTATAGTGGTGTTACAAAGCGTTGTTATACTAGCTCTGTCTAGAAATCCAACATTCTCATTGTAACTCATTTTGTATGTACAGTATGTACTTTTCCTAAATAAACATTATCATTATCTAAATAAAAAATAAACATTTAGAGTGTGCAGATAAACACCCATCAGCACAGATCAAGACAACAAGAAATAAAAAATTGTAGACAGCAACATGAGGAATCAACATAATCACCATCCATAACTGCCAACACAGAGCCACTACAGCATCAAAGTCCAAAACAAATAATAACATACTCGAAACTTGCCGATATTCTGCACATGGTGGGTGTAAAAATGGGCAATCCATAAAACTATCTGAATATGCAGATACAGTACTGTATTATCACCAAGAAATGCACAAACATACAAAAAAACAGCTGTCATTCCAAAAGTTAAATTTTTCCACCCAGAACTGTGTAAGTGAAAGTAAATGTTACATTAGTATTGGGCTCTTCCATGAGGGATATAGAACTTTCGCTGATAACAACGAAGGAATGAGAAACACTAAGGTTACAGTATGACACTTATTGTAAACCAACCCTCCCAAACACACTGAAAATTCACTTTTATAAACAGCGTGGTAGATGGTTGGAACAAGTTAGGCGAGAAGGTGGTAGAGGCCAAAACCGTCAGTAATTTCAAAGCGTTATATGACAAAGTGCTGGGAAGACGGGACACCACGAGCGTAGCTCTCGTCCTGTAACTACACTTAGGTAATTACTGAAGAATGACACCTCAAACAAAGTTTACATGACAAGTACCCCAAACTCTATCAATATTTTAGACGTCAACCCGAACCTAGCTGGGCTTTAAAGAAGCCGAACACACTGTGCAAGACAAGGACACAAACTCTAGTTCCAGATCATCCTTTACAGGCGACAGCATTAGTGACACTAAGAAATGTAGAGGACAACGGATACCTGATTAACCAGCCTGTAGTACATAGGTTAGATTGTAGGCAGTGGCATTTAATAGCGTGACTAACCAGGGGAACTAACCAGGAGGCGTGGTAAGAGACCAGGCTGCAGGGACATTGATCCTCAGAACCACCTTAAGGCTGGTAACCTTAAGCTATACCTAAATGTAAGCTGCCTCTCGATAATTAGGCGAGTGTGTGGCACGTAGTGTCTCGGCTAGTTCTTCTCTTCTGTTGTCATCGTGTACGCCAATTATTTTGGTGTTCTTGGTCAGGAGACCGTCCAAGTGGTTGGGCACCATTCCTTCCCCCGTCCCATCCCAAATCTTTATCCTGACCCCTTCCAAGTGCTATATAGTCGTAATGGCTTGGCGCTTTATCCCAATAGTTCCCTCCCCCTTGGTTAGGCCATCTCTGATGGACTGGTTGTGTGTAGAAACAATGTGATCTTTCATTGAGCCTCGCAATTTGTGCCTTTTTTAGGCACGTTGAAAGAGATGTCGTCTTGCCTAAATATTGAAATCACTCGGGCAGAGCCCCCAAGTAGACGTGTAAAGGCATTAACAATATTCATCTCTTTCAAAGCATTTTCCTTAATGTCAGGAGAGTTTTTCTTGAGCAAATTTGTGAACTTCGTCTTCATGTAGTGAATGGTAAACTTTATTTTCTGGTTCACTTTGATAGTGTCACGTTTCTGTTGATGTCTTTCATGACTCTCTCCTCAGTCTTGTGACACATTAAAAAGATGGTTGTTTAGAAGACTTTAAAAGACAGGATAATTCCGTAGTATTGGCTGCTTTATTATAGACAGAATAGTGGTTTCCTTTCCTTTCAAAGCTCTCTCTGATGTATTCATTAGGGGTATCCATTGTTGACAAGACCGTGCCTTACTCCATGAGTTAATCATCAACCGGCTTTCAGCTGTAGCCATGCGAGAGCACCGTTGACACAAGGCGTCGTCAACACATCGTTTACATCCGTCGCGCCACGCACTACTAGCACTAAGGCACATTCCTATGTTAGTTCACTTAGTATAGACTGCAGTGCAAAGTCATCATTCCGTTAGCGTAGCCATTATTAACAAGGCCCAGATTCCAATCACATCCAGATTGAGACTCTGCTTCAAACACGCGCTCCATTACTCACGAATGTAATCATATGCATCACAACCATAAAAACATTGTTATTAATGTGACAACATTCATCCAATGTCACAGCCAAAGAGTTACAAAGTAGCACAGGGTGCTAGAAATTGTTTGTTTATATAAGATGGTCATCTTGAGATGGTTTCGGGGCTTAGAGTCCCCGGGGCCCGGTCCTCAACCAGGCCTTCTCTATTGCATAATATACAACACTGCAACAATTACATTATACATTATGTATTGTACAAGTATTTACAAGCCCTCAGCAAAAAAGGGATTACAGTACATGTAATGTATGATACAGCATACAGATCCTGTATTAGTGGAAGAAACCACACAAAATGTGCACAAGTCTTGTAATTCAACAAACTTCTTGATGGCACATACACCGAACATTGGCGGCAAATGTTGCGTCATTTTACCCCATAAACACGCGCTGTCTGCACCATATTTTGCAGTTTTTCAATTATTTTTAACTGTGAACCATTGCATAAATGCCTCTATAATGGCAGTTACAAAATATATTGAACTTGATAACAATAGTGTTGTTGAGACTTGAGTCATCGTAGAGAAGTGCATCATTGTTGTGTATGAGAGCTGTCAATGCCAGTGCTGGAAGTGCCAGTGATGCTTAGTATATTGTGCCAGGTAGAGCTGGCCTATAATGTACACGAGTTCCTTCTTCAGTGCTGGACACATATGTAAACAAACACATGTGGCTGTGTGGTGTCACATGTAGGAGAGCCACACATGCCTCAAAACTCTATTCATGTATCCTCTTCTCAATGAAACTGTGTGTATACATGTGAATGTGTAAACATGTATATATACATATATACACACATGATGTGTATAGGCAATGTACATACATATGTATGCATAAGCACCCTTCTGCATATACATACACGCATGTCTTGTTATATGTACACACACATGAGCAGACATATATGTGCGAGCGTACACATACTGGTGGCTGGAGTGTACACACACACTACGTGTACACATACATTATTCCCCAAGCAGGCACCTAGCAAGAGAGAGGTAGAGAGGGAGGTAGAGGTAGAGAGGTAGAGGTAGACGGGTAGAGGTAGAGAGAGGAGGGAGGCCCTGGAGGTATTGTTTACATTTAGTGAGGCCAATATCAGCTGAGCAGCGTGTCCCCCCCCCGGGGCCGCCCACCCCACACACCCACCACACACACACACACCGCCCACCACAGCCGCCCACCTCGCTGCCCACACCGCCCACACCACCCCCCGCCTCACCACCCACAACACGCCACAAGTGTGAGGGTGTGTGAGGCCCGGCGTGATGAGGGCCTCACACACACACTCGCCGCCATCACTCACCTCCAACACGGTACATATTGCTGGCCATCTTCCCCGCGTCGCTACATACACACGCGCTCACCAGCTACACATCACACTCCTCTCCTCTCCCGACGTTTCATGACAAGTGCCAAAACAATCAACGTGATGGGCGCCGCTGACAATTCGCCATTTTCTCACTTTCCGTAGACGCGTTCCAACAACGCCTCCACTCCACACTTAATTATTTCCCGCACTACCCAACGGCTTCCCATCACTTTAAGACTTCGTAATACATTTAGAATTTATATAGATCTTCTATTATAACCTCCGTGGTGAGAATCATGAGCAACTTGGGGTAAGACGAGAGGGGTAATAATATTTGTGAAGAGGAGCGGGAGACCCGGAGGAGTTGTGGTGGTGAGAACATAAATTTGATGACGTCACAGAGCTCCTCCGGCCAGACAAAGCCATCACTGACCTCATACATTTATTTCCTCATATATTGACTCAATATTATCCCTCATTAACCCATAATATATATGAGTCCCCTCCTCGGCTTCCAGGCTCATTAAATATACCCAAATCCTCATAAAAGGCGGTATATTAGAACAATTATAAGGCCATTAATGGCATGATGGGTTATAACTGGGGATTGATGCTAAAAGTATATTGTGATGAGGTTAAGATGAGTGTGTTGAGGTGAGCGGCATTAAGATGAGCGGATCAATGACACTGCCGGCCACTGTAGCATGCGAGGTGACGCGCGAAATAAAAACCTACCAATGTTCATTTCCGTCTTGAGTTTGTGGCGTCAAATGTTCGCGGGAGGCTGGCGGCGGCAGCTGGCCGCACCACCACACATACACCCTGTATTAATTATACAACATTTATACAACACATACACCTTCCCCAGGGCCAGCCCCGTGCCCCTGACCTGCCATAATCACAATTATCTCACACATCAATCTTGGGGCTCCATTGATACCACAATCATCAACTGATTAGTTAAAAAAAAATCGAGTAAGCATTGCCCGGAGTGAGAGGAATGGACACCCTTCCCTAGTGTTGCGGGGCTCAGAGCCCGGCCACACGGCCCTCACAACACTGTGTTACACCAGCCACACACCTTCCCTAGTGTTGCGGGGCTCAGAGCCCGGCCACATGGCCCTCACAACACTGTGTTACACCAGCCCTACACCTTCCCTAGTGTTGCGGGGCTCAGAGCCCGGCCACACGGCCTCACAACACTGTGTTACACCAGCCACACACCTTCCCTAGTGTTGCTGGGCTCAGAGCCCGGCCACACGGCCCTCACAACACTGTGTTACACCAGCCACACACCTTCCCTAGTGTTGCGGGGCTCAGAGCCCGGCCACACGGCCCTCACAACACTGTGTTACACCAGCCACACACCTTCCCTAGTGTTGCGGGGCTCAGAGCCCGGCCACACGGCCTCACAACACTGTGTTACACCAGCCACACACCTTCCCTAGTGTTGCGGGGCTCAGAGCCCGGCCACACGGCCTCACAACACTGTGTTACACCAGCCACACACCTTCCCTAGTGTTGCGGGGCTCAGAGCCCGGCCACACGGCCCTCACAACACTGTGTTACACCAGCCACACACCTTCCCTAGTGTTGCGGGGCTCAGAGCCCGGCCACACAGCCCTCACAACACTGTGTTACACCAGCCACACACCTTCCCTAGTGTTGCGGGGCTCAGAGCCCGGCCACACGGCCCTCACAACACTGTGTTACACCAGCCACACACCTTCCCTAGTGTTGCTGGGCTCAGAGCCCGGCCACACGGCCCTCACAACACTGTGTTACACCAGCCACACACCTTCCCTAGTGTTGCGGGGCTCAGAGCCCGGCCACACGGCCCTCACAACACTGTGTTACACCAGCCACACACCTTCCCTAGTGTTGCGGGGCTCAGAGCCCGGCCACACAGCCCTCACAACACTGTGTTACACCAGCCACACACCTTCCCTAGTGTTGCGGGGCTCAGAGCCCGGCCACACGGCCCTCACAACACTGTGTTACACCAGCCACACACCTTCCCTAGTGTTGCGGGGCTCAGAGCCCGGCCACACGGCCCTCACAACACTGTGTTACACCAGCCACACACCTTCCCTAGTGTTGCGGGGCTCAGAGCCCGGCCACACGGCCCTCACAACACTGTGTTACACCAGCCACACACCTTCCCTAGTGTTGCGGGGCTCAGAGCCCGGCCACACGGCCCTCACAACACTGTGTTACACCAGCCACACACCTTCCCTAGTGTTGCGGGGCTCAGAGCCCGGCCACACGGCCCTCACAACACTGTGTTACACCAGCCACACACCTTCCCTAGTGTTGCTGGGCTCAGAGCCCGGCCACACGGCCCTCACAACACTGTGTTACACCAGCCCTACACCTTCCCTAGTGTTGCGGGGCTCAGAGCCCGGCCACACGGCCCTCACAACACTGTGTTACACCAGCCACACACCTTCCCTAGTGTTGCTGGGCTCAGAGCCCGGCCACACGGCCCTCACAACACTGTGTTACACCAGCCCTACACCTTCCCTAGTGTTGCGGGGCTCAGAGCCCGGCCACACGGCCCTCACAACACTGTGTTACACCAGCCACACACCTTCCCTAGTGTTGCGGGGCTCAGAGCCCGGCCACACGGCCCTCACAACACTGTGTTACACCAGCCCTACACCTTCCCTAGTGTTGCGGGGCTCAGAGCCCGGCCACACGGCCCTCACAACACTGTGTTACACCAGCCACACACCTTCCCTAGTGTTGCGGGGCTCAGAGCCCGGCCACACGGCCCTCACAACACTGTGTTACACCAGCCACACACCTTCCCTAGTGTTGCGGGGCTCAGAGCCCGGCCACACGGCCCTCACAACACTGTGTTACACCAGCCCTACACCTTCCCTAGTGTTGCGGGGCTCAGAGCCCGGCCACACGGCCCTCACAACACTGTGTTACACCAGCCACACACCTTCCCTAGTGTTGCGGGGCTCAGAGCCCGGCCACACGGCCCTCACAACACTGTGTTACACCAGCCACACACCTTCCCTAGTGTTGCGGGGCTCAGAGCCCGGCCACACGGCCCTCACAACACTGTGTTACACCAGCCACACACCTTCCCTAGTGTTGCGGGGCTCAGAGCCCGGCCACACGGCCCTCACAACACTGTGTTACACCAGCCATACACCTTCCCTAGTGTTGCTGGGCTCAGAGCCCGGCCACACAGCCCTCACAACACTGTGTTACACCAGCCACACACCTTCCCTAGTGTTGCGGGGCTCAGAGCCCGGCCACACAGCCCTCACAACACTGTGTTACACCAGCCACACACCTTCCCTAGTGTTGCGGGGATCAGAGCCCGGCCACACGGCCCTCACAACACTGTGTTACACCAGCCACACACCTTCCCTAGTGTTGCGGGGCTCAGAGCCCGGCCACACAGCCCTCACAACACTGTGTTACACCAGCCACACACCTTCCCTAGTGTTGCGGGGCTCAGAGCCCGGCCACACGGCCCTCACAACACTGTGTTACACCAGCCACACACCTTCCCTAGTGTTGCTGGGCTCAGAGCCCGGCCACACAGCCCTCACAACACTGTGTTACACCAGCCACACACCTTCCCTAGTGTTGCGGGGCTCAGAGCCCGGCCACACGGCCCTCACAACACTGTGTTACACCAGCCACACACCTTCCCTAGTGTTGCGGGGCTCAGAGCCCGGCCACACAGCCCTCACAACACTGTGTTACACCAGCCACACACCTTCCCTAGTGTTGCGGGGCTCAGAGCCCGGCCACACGGCCCTCACAACACTGTGTTACACCAGCCACACACCTTCCCTAGTGTTGCGGGGCTCAGAGCCCGGCCACACGGCCCTCACAACACTGTGTTACACCAGCCACACACCTTCCCTAGTGTTGCGGGGCTCAGAGCCCGGCCACACAGCCCTCACAACACTGTGTTAAACCAGCCACACACCTTCCCTAGTGTTGCGGGGCTCAGAGCCCGGCCACACGGCCCTCACAACACTGTGTTACACCAGCCACACACCTTCCCTAGTGTTGCGGGGCTCAGAGCCCGGCCACACGGCCCTCACAACACTGTGTTACACCAGCCACACACCTTCCCTAGTGTTGCTGGGCTCAGAGCCCGGCCACACGGCCCTCACAACACTGTGTTACACCAGCCACACACCTTCCCTAGTGTTGCTGGGCTCAGAGCCCGGCCACACGGCCCTCACAACACTGTGTTACACCAGCCACACACCTTCCCTAGTGTTGCGGGGCTCAGAGCCCGGCCACACAGCCCTCACAACACTGTGTTACACCAGCCATACACCTTCCCTAGTGTTGCGGGGCTCAGAGCCCGGCCACACGGCCTCACAACACTGTGTTACACCAGCCACACACCTTCCCTAGTGTTGCTGGGCTCAGAGCCCGGCCACACGGCCCTCACAACACTGTGTTACACCAGCCACACACCTTCCCTAGTGTTGCGGGGCTCAGAGCCCGGCCACACGGCCTCACAACACTGTGTTACACCAGCCACACACCTTCCCTAGTGTTGCGGGGCTCAGAGCCCGGCCACACGGCCCTCACAACACTGTGTTACACCAGCCATACACCTTCCCTAGTGTTGCGGGGCTCAGAGCCCGGCCACACAGCCCTCACAACACTGTGTTACACCAGCCACACACCTTCCCTAGTGTTGCGGGGCTCAGAGCCCGGCCACACGGCCCTCACAACACTGTGTTACACCAGCCATACACCTTCCCTAGTGTTGCGGGGCTCAGAGCCCGGCCACACAGCCTCACAACACTGTGTTACACCAGCCACACACCTTCCCTAGTGTTGCGGGGCTCAGAGCCCGGCCACACAGCCCTCACAACACTGTGTTACACCAGCCACACACCTTCCCTAGTGTTGCGGGGCTCAGAGCCCGGCCACACGGCCCTCACAACACTGTGTTACACCAGCCACACACCTTCCCTAGTGTTGCGGGGCTCAGAGCCCGGCCACACGGCCTCACAACACTGTGTTACACCAGCCCTACACCTTCCCTAGTGTTGCAGGGCTCAGAGCCCGGCCACACGGCCCTCACAACAGTGTGTTACACCAGCCATACACCTTCCCTAGTGTTGCGGGGCTCAGAGCCCGGCCACACGGCCCTCACAACACTGTGTTACACCAGCCACACACCTTCCCTAGTGTTGCGGGGCTCAGAGCCCGGCCACACGGCCCTCACAACACTGTGTTACACCAGCCATACACCTTCCCTAGTGTTGCGGGGCTCAGAGCCCGGCCACACGGCCCTCACAACACTGTGTTACACCAGCCACACACCTTCCCTAGTGTTGCGGGGCTCAGAGCCCGGCCACACGGCCCTCACAACACTGTTACACCAGCCACACACCTTCCCTAGTGTTGCGGGGCTCAGAGCCCGGCCACACAGCCCTCACAACACTGTGTTACACCAGCCACACACCTTCCCTAGTGTTGCGGGGCTCAGAGCCCGGCCACACGGCCCTCACAACACTGTGTTACACCAGCCACACACCTTCCCTAGTGTTGCGGGGCTCAGAGCCCGGCCACACGGCCTCACAACACTGTGTTACACCAGCCCTACACCTTCCCTAGTGTTGCAGGGCTCAGAGCCCGGCCACACGGCCCTCACAACAGTGTGTTACACCAGCCATACACCTTCCCTAGTGTTGCGGGGCTCAGAGCCCGGCCACACGGCCCTCACAACACTGTGTTACACCAGCCACACACCTTCCCTAGTGTTGCGGGGCTCAGAGCCCGGCCACACGGCCCTCACAACACTGTGTTACACCAGCCATACACCTTCCCTAGTGTTGCGGGGCTCAGAGCCCGGCCACACGGCCCTCACAACACTGTGTTACACCAGCCACACACCTTCCCTAGTGTTGCGGGGCTCAGAGCCCGGCCACACGGCCCTCACAACACTGTGTTACACCAGCCACACACCTTCCCTAGTGTTGCGGGGCTCAGAGCCCGGCCACACGGCCCTCACAACACTGTGTTACACCAGCCACACACCTTCCCTAGTGTTGCGGGGCTCAGAGCCCGGCCACACGGCCCTCACAACACTGTGTTACACCAGCCACACACCTTCCCTAGTGTTGCGGGGCTCAGAGCCCGGCCACACGGCCTCCCAACACTGTATTTACCTAGTTGTGCTTGCGGGGGTTGAGCTTTGGCTCTTTGGTCCCGCCTTTCAACCGTCAATCAACAGGTGTACAGGTTCCTGAGCCTATTGGGCTCTATCATATCTACACTTGAAACTGTGTATGGAGTCAGCCTCCACCACATCACTTCCTAATGCATTCCATTTGTCAACCACTCTGACACTAAAAAAGTTCTTTCTAATATCTGTGGCTTATTTGGGCGCTCATTTTCCACCTGTGTTCCCTAGTGCGTGTGCCCCTTGTGTTAAATAGCCTGTCTTTATCAACCCTGTCAATTCCCTTCAGAATCTTGAATGTGGTGATCATGTCCCCCCTAACTCTTCTGTCTTCCAGTGCAGTGAGGTTTAACTCCCGTAGTCTCTCCTCGTAGCTCATACCTCTTAGCCCGGGTACTAGTCTGGTGGCAAACCTTTGAACCTTTTCCAGTTTAGTCTTATCCTTGACTAGATATAGACTCCATGCTGAGGCTGCATACTCCAGGATTGGCCTGACATATGTGGTATACAAAGTTCTGAATGATTCTTTACACAAGTTTCTGAATGCCGTTCGTATGTTGGCCAGCCTGGCATATGCCGCTGATGTTATCCTCTTGATATGGGCTGCAGGAGACAGGTCTGGCGTGATATCAACTCCCAAGTCTTTTTCTTTCTCTGACTCCTGAAGAATTTCCTCTCCCAGATGATACCTTGTATCTGGCCTCCTGCTCCCTACACCTATCTTCATTACATTACATTTGGTTGGGTTAAACTCTAACAACCATTTGTTCGACCATTCCTTCAGCTTGTCCAGGTCTTCTTGAAGCCTCAAACAGTCCTCTTCTGTTTTAATCCTTCTCATAATTTTAGCATCGTCCGCAAACATTGAGAGGAATGAGTCTATACCCTCTGGGAGATCATTTACATATATCAGAAACAAGATAGGACCGATTTGAGCCGGTCGGCCGAGCGGACAGCACGCTGGACTTGTGATCCTGTGGTCCTGGGTTCAATCCCAGGCGCCGGCGAGAAACATTGGGCAGAGTTTCTTTCACCCTATGCCCCTGTTACCTAGCAGTAAAATAGGTACCTGGGTGTTAGTCAGCTGTCACGGGCTGCTTCCTGGGGGTGGAGGCCTGGTCGAGGACCGGGCCGCGGGGACACTAAAAAGCCCCGAAATCATCTCAAGATAACCTCAAGATGACCTTAAGAGTACAGAGTCCTGTGGGACTCCACTGGTGACTTCACGCCAATCCGAGGTCTCACCGTAACTCTCTGCTTCCTATTGCTCAGGTACTCCCTTATCCACTGGAGCACCTTACCAGCTACACCTGCCTGTCTCTCCACCTTATAAATAAATAAATATATATTTAGGTAAGGTACATACATACAAGAGATTTTACAAAGAGTGAAGGATTTATAGAGCTAGTACATACAATGCCTAAAGCCACTATTTCGCAAAGCGTTTCGGGCAGGAAAAACTTAAATGACTAAAGCTTAATACTAATTGAGCATAAAGAGTAAAATGTGTTGATAACAAATAAAAATAGAGATAAAAAGGGGGGAACATGGCTGAAAAAGCAGCACAAATACAATTAGGTCGACAAACAGCGTTGTTTAAAAAAAACAGACATTGGTTGACAATAGAAGGGTAAGGTAGGTTACAGGGAATTTATTAGGTAGTGCTTCGTTTTTAACTTAAACTGGTTGAACTTAAACAAGTTTAAGATAACTTGTAGATAATATAACTTGTAAGATAATAAGACTAAACCAGTTTAAGATAACTTTAAGATAACAGTTGAACTTTATCTTAAACTTTTATCCTAAAGTTATGTACCAGCCTCTTATGCGGTACTGTGTCAAAGGCTTTCCGACAGTCCAAGAAAATGCAGTCCGCCCAGCCCTCTCTTTCTTGCTTAATCTTTGTCACCTGATCGTAGAATTCTATTAAGCCAGTAAGGCAAGATTTACCCTCCCTGAACCCATGTTGGCGATTTGTCACGAAGTCCCTTCTCTCCAGATGTGTTACCAGGTTTTTTCTCACGATCTTCTCCATCACCTTGCATGGTATACAAGTCAAGGACACTGGCCTGTAGTTCAGTGCCTCTTGTCTGTCGCCCTTTTTGTATATTGGGACCACATTCGCCGTCTTCCATATTTCTGGTAGGTCTCCCGTCTCCAGTGACTTACTATACACTATGGAGAGTGGCAAGCAAAGTGCCTCTGCACACTCTTTCAGTACCCATGGCGAGATCCCATGGGTACTGATCGAAATCGTGATGTGTGTGTGTGTGTGTGTGTGTGTGTGTGTGTGTGTGTGTGTGTATGTGTGTGTATGTGTGTGTGTGTGTGTGTGTGTGTGTGTGTGTGTGTGTGTGTGTGTGTGTGGAGCAGAGACTTGTGTAAGCTTGACTCTTGTTTGCTGGATATTAGGTCACTAAATACGGTCTGCCAGAAATACAATGCGTATTTATTTATCTATTTATTTATTTATGCATATACAAGAATGTACATAAGGAATGTGAGGATACATAATATAGTAATTACAGTCTTGTAAAGCCACTAGTACGCGCAGCGTTTCGGGCAGGTCCTTAATCTAAGAAAATTTTAAGTAGGTAAATACTTGCAAAATTTATAGACAAAAAAATGATAACAGATTACATGAAATGAAAAAAAAAGATGAGAGAAAATTGTAGGTATATTAAAGCACATAGGTAGCTCAGAGTGATGGCAATGACAGCTTGAATGGTAGTTTAACAAAACTTAGCAGGCACAATACAGCATATGGCTAACACATAAAGGAAGACAGCAATGAACACAATGATAAGGTTGTTTGGATTAAATACATAAAAATTATGAGATTGGGTAACACTAGGTACAGAGCAAATTTAAAGCTCAGTGTAGGAAACTAAGAAGATGAAATTAGGTACTTTTTGGTTTGGTTTTTAAATAAGGCAAAAGTTTTACAGTTTTTCAATTCACTAGGGAGTGAGTTCCATAGACTGGGTCCCTTAATTTGCATAGAGTGTTTACACAGATTAAGTTTGACCCTGGGGATATCAAAGAGATATTTATTTCTGGTGTGGTGATAATGGGTCCTATTACATCTGTCCAGGGAGAGTTTCAGAGCAGGATTTGCATTTAAGAACAGGGTTTTGTAAATGTAGTTGACACAAGAGAATGTGTGGAGGGAGTTAATATTTAGCAAGTTTAGGGATTTAAACAAGGGAGCTGAGTGTTGTCTGAAAGCAGAGTTAGTTATTATTCTGATAGCAGATTTTTGCTGTGTGATGATGGGCTTAAGGTGGTTTGCAGTGGTAGACCCCCATGCACAGATACCATAATTAAGATAGGGGTAGATTAGTGCATAATATAGTGAGAGGAGAGCAGAGTTAGGAACATAATATCTGATTTTGGAGAGTATACCAACTGTCTTAGAGACTTTCTTAGTTATGTGTTGAATGTGGGTGCTGAAGTTGAGTCTCTTGTCTAGGAATAGGCCAAGAAACTTGCCATCATTTTTATTACTGATGTTAATGTTGTCTATCTGTAGCTGAATTGCATTTGATGATTTGCTTCCAAATAAGATGTAGTAAGTCTTTTCGATGTTTAATGTTAGTTTGTTCGTTGACATCCATAAGTGGACTTTTTTTAATTCATTATACGTACTAGTGACTTTAACTATTGTATGTACTACCTCTATCTATAAATCTAACACTATGTTTGTAGCTCATCTTCTGTGTGTGTACTTTTACCTGAATAAACATTTTGATTTGATTTAATGTATTATAATGACTGACTTACGTCTACTAATCCTTGTCCGGCGGGTTTACTGAGTGTAACAAATAGTTGTGCTTCTCTTGAACACTTGTTATACAACACCAACAACCAGCACACGATGACTGAGTAACTATCAGTAATTTAGACATGATTGTAAAGCTGTTTTGTTTGATTGTTTATGTATACAAGAGTTGTTTACATTCTTGTACAGCCACCAGCACGTGTAGAGCTTCAGGCAAGTCCTTAGTCCTGTGGTCCCCGGAATACGACCCGCCAATCTTTAACAACCAGGTACACATTTTACTCTTGGGTAAACAGAGGCTACAGCTTAGGATTAGCGCCTAGTTAATCCTCTCTGGCCAAGATATGAACCCAGGCCAAAGCGCCGGGCGAGTGCTTTACCTCTACGCCACGTAGACTTTAGAATCATCTTTTTTGATGATTCGAGATCCGGAAAAAACAAGCATGGGTAAGGTTAATCTGGGCCGCTGGAGGTACAGCTCTTAACCTGCAACAGTTAATAAAGGCTTCAAAGCAAGATATATAAGTTAGCCCTAAATTTACTGTGACGTTTTCTTTTCTCTTTATGAAACGTTTTCTGTAAATAAGTTCAAGGACTAACTCTTATAATTAGCTCTTTATTAATATTTACTTGAGGGCCACTAACACTTTAGTGGCCTCGACGAGGACAGAAAGCCGGCGGCTTGTCAAAGGTACTCCCATTTGCCCTAAAACATGACTGCAGTCCTCCTGCCCCCTGGTGAGACTCACACTCACGACCCCTTGTTTACTAGACCAGCACACAAGCACCTTGTAAACATATCCACCTAGGGCCACTCTGTCTCTTTTATCATCAAATCAAATCAAATGTTTATTCAGGTAAAAGAACATAGATAGAAGTGAGTTACAAACATAATGTGGTATTTAAAGATAGAGGTAGTACATACAGTACCTAAAGTCGCCAGTAGTCTCCGTGGTGTAGTGGTAAGACACTCGCCTGGCGTTCCGCGAGCGCTATGTCATGGGTTCGTATCCTGGCCGGGGAGGATTTACTGGGCGCAATTCCTTAACTGTAGCCTCTGTTTAACGCAACAGTAAAATGTGTACTTGGATGAAAAAACGATTCTTCGCGGCAGGGGATCGTATTCCAGGGACCATAGGATTAAGGACTTGCCCGAAATGCTACGCGTACTAGTGGCTCTACAACCATGTAACAACTCTTGTATATATCTCAAAAAAGTACGCATAGCGTCTCGGGCAAGGAGAGGTGGGGAAACACTTAGACTTAAACTTAATAGTAATTGAGCTTAAAGTATAAATTGTGTTGAAAGAACAAAATAAAAGATAAAAAGGGGGGAACATGGTAGAAAATAGCCAATATACAAGTTGGTCAACAAACAACATTGTTTACAATAGTAAGACATGGGTTGACATTATAAGGGTAAGGTAGGTTACATGGAGTTAATTAGGTATAGCTTCGTTTTTATCTTAAACTGGTTGAGAGAGGTACATTCTTTAACATGGTTGGGAAGGTCATTCCACATTCTGGGTCCCTTGATTTGTAGAGCATTTCTGGTTTGATTAAGTCGTACTCTAGGAATATCAAAACTGTATTTATTTCTGGTGTGGTGCTCATGGGTTCTGTTACAACCTTCTATGAAGCTTTTGAGGTCAGGATTGGCATTACAGTTTAGCGTTTTATATATGTATAATACACATGAGAGAATGTGCAGTGACTTAATGTCTAACATATTCAGAGATTTAAGTAGGGGTACCGAGTGATGTCTGGGGCCAGAGTTGGATATTGTTCTAATAGAAGCTTTGTGTTGAGTAATTAGAGGACGTAAATGATTTTGGGTAGTAGAGCCCCAAGCACAAATACCATAGTTGAGATATGGATAGATAAGGGAGTAATAGAGAGTCACCAGGGCAGGGCGTGGTACGTAATATCTGATCTTAGAAAGAATGCCCACAGTTTTTGAAACTTTTTTTGCTATATATAGAATGTGTCCCTGGAAATTCAGCTTGTGGTCAATGAGAACACCAAAGAATTTACCATCAACTTTACTACTGATATGTATATTGTTTATTCTTAAATTAATTTAATTTGAGGATTTATTATCAAACAAAATATATTAAGTTTTGTCAATGTTAAGGGTGAGTTTGTTGGCAGTTAGCCACAGATGGACTTTATTTAGCTCAGTATTTACTGTGGCATTTAGAGCAAGGGGATCAGGACTGGAGCAAATGAAGGTTGTTGACCAGACCACACACTAGAAATTGAAGGGACGACGACGTTTCGGTCCGTCCTGGACCATTCTCAAGTCGATTGTCACAATCGACTTGAGAATGGTCCAGGACGGACCGAAACGTCGTCGTCCCTTCAATTTCTAGTGTGTGGTCTGGTCAACATACTTCAGCCACGTTATTGTGACTCATCGCCTGCAAATGAAGGTTGTGTCATCAGCAAATAGAATTGGTTTGAGGTGTTGGGAGGCATTTGGAAGGTCATTAATGTAGATGAGAAAGAGGAGAGGGCCAAGTATGCTGCCCTGAGGAACACCAATGTTGATGGGTAGGGTGGGAGAAATGGAATTATTCACAGAGACATACTGGAGCCTGTCAATAAGGTAAGACTGAAGGTATTGCAGTGAATGACCTCTGTGGTGTTGTGTGTTACTGAGGAAGTCTTGGTTGTAGGGTTGATATAAAACCATTGCTTGGTTACTGACTTTAATACTTGTAAAAATACATGACTAGCAGCTTCCAAGCTTGGCTGGCGTCCTGTCCGCTCTCAGTTGTTTATGTACAGCTGGAGTATGAAACGCAGCGCGTACAAACGGATGGCGCCGTTTGCTATGAACACGACAACCTCTCACTCCATAATGATGTAACTTAACAAGAAGGTTTTGTACTCATAAGTGACTGTGACTGCTGACCAGGCTGTGACTCATACGTCAGGCTGCGAACAGCCGCGTCCAACAGCCTGGTTGATCAGTCCGGCAACCAGGAGGCCTGGTCGACGACCGGGCCGCGGGGACGCTAAGCCCCGGAAGGACCTCAAGGTAACCTCAAGGTAAGGTACTGGGGGTACCGGTTACGTGTATGTACTGTGCACCAGTGTTAACTGTGTGTACTGTGCACCAGTGTTAAGTGTAAGTGTGTACTGTGCACCAGTGTTAAGTGTGTGTACTGTGCACCAGTGTTGTGTGTACTGTGCACCAGTGTTAAGTGTGTGTACTGTGCACCAGTGTTGTGTGTACTGTGCACCAGTGTTAAGTGTGTGTACTGTGCACCAGTGTTGTGTGTACTGTGCACCAGTGTTAAGTGTGTGTACTGTGCACCAGTGTTGTGTGTACTGTGCACCAGTGTTGTGTGTACTGTGCACCAGTGTTAAGTGTACTGTGCACCAGTGTTGTGTGTACTGTGCACCAGTGTTAAGTGTGTGTACTGTGCACCAGTGTTAAGTGTACTGTGCACCAGTGTTGTGTGTACTGTGCACCAGTGTTAAGTGTGTGTACTGTGCACCAGTGTTAAGTGTGTGTACTGTGCACCAGTGTTAAGTGTGTGTACTGTGCACCAGTGTTAAGTGTGTGTACTGTGCACCAGTGTTAAGTGTGTGTACTGTGCACCAGTGTTAAGTGTGTGTACTGTGCACCAGTGTTAAGTGTGTGTACTGTGCACCAGTGTTAAGTGTGTGTACTGTGCACCAGTGTTGTGTGTACTGTGCACCAGTGTTGTGTGTACTGTGCACCAGTGTTGTGTGTACTGTGCACCAGTGTTAAGTGTGTGTACTGTGCACCAGTGTTAAGTGTGTGTACTGTGCACCAGTGTTAAGTGTGTGTACTGTGCACCAGTGTTAAGTGTAAGTGTGTACTGTGCACCAGTGTTAAGTGTGTGTACTGTGCACCAGTGTTAAGTGTGTGTACTGTGCACCAGTGTTGTGTGTACTGTGCACCAGTGTTAAGTGTGTGTACTGTGCACCAGTGTTAAGTGTGTGTACTGTGCACCAGTGTTAAATGTGTACTGTGCACCAGTGTTAAGTGTGTGTACTGTGCACCAGTGTTAAGTGTGTGTACTGTGCACCAGTGTTAAGTGTGTGTACTGTGCACCAGTGTTAAATGTGTACTGTGCACCAGTGTTAAGTGTGTGTACTGTGCACCAGTGTTAAATGTGTGTACTGTGCACCAGTGTTAAGTGTGTGTACTGTGCACCAGTGTTAAGTGTGTGTACTGTGCACCAGTGTTGTGTGTACTGTGCACCAGTGTTAAGTGTGTGTACTGTGCACCAGTGTTAAGTGTGTGTACTGTGCACCAGTGTTAAATGTGTACTGTGCACCAGTGTTAAATGTGTACTGTGCACCAGTGTTAAGTGTGTGTACTGTGCACCAGTGTTAAGTGTGTGTACTGTGCACCAGTGTTAAATGTGTACTGTGCACCAGTGTTAAGTGTGTGTACTGTGCACCAGTGTTAAGTGTGTGTACTGTGCACCAGTGTTAAATGTGTACTGTGCACCAGTGTTAAGTGTGTGTACTGTGCACCAGTGTTAAGTGTGTGTACTGTGCACCAGTGTTAAGTGTGTGTACTGTGCACCAGTGTTAAATGTGTACTGTGCACCAGTGTTAAGTGTGTGTACTGTGCACCAGTGTTAAATGTGTGTACTGTGCACCAGTGTTAAGTGTGTGTACTGTGCACCAGTGTTAAGTGTGTGTACTGTGCACCAGTGTTAAATGTGTACTGTGCACCAGTGTTAAGTGTGTGTACTGTGCACCAGTGTTAAGTGTGTGTACTGTGCACCAGTGTTAAATGTGTACTGTGCACCAGTGTTAAGTGTGTGTACTGTGCACCAGTGTTAAGTGTGTGTACTGTGCACCAGTGTTAAATGTGTGTACTGTGCACCAGTGTTAAGTGTGTGTACTGTGCACCAGTGTTAAGTGTGTGTACTGTGCACCAGTGTTAAATGTGTACTGTGCACCAGTGTTAAGTGTGTGTACTGTGCACCAGTGTTAAGTGTGTGTACTGTGCACCAGTGTTAAATGTGTACTGTGCACCAGTGTTAAGTGTGTGTACTGTGCACCAGTGTTAAGTGTGTGTACTGTGCACCAGTGTTAAATGTGTGTACTGTGCACCAGTGTTAAGTGTGTGTACTGTGCACCAGTGTTAAGTGTGTGTACTGTGCACCAGTGTTAAATGTGTACTGTGCACCAGTGTTAAGTGTGTGTACTGTGCACCAGTGTTAAATGTGTGTACTGTGCACCAGTGTTAAGTGTGTGTACTGTGCACCAGTGTTAAGTGTGTGTACTGTGCACCAGTGTTAAGTATAAGTGTGTACTGTGCACCAGTGTTAAGTGTAAGTGTGTACTGTGCACCAGTGTTAAATATAAGTGTGTACTGTGCACCAGTGTTTAGTGTGTACTGTGCACCAGCGTTAAGTATAAGTGTGTACTGTGCACCAGTGTTAAATATAAGTGTGTACTGTGCACCAGTGTTTAGTGTGTACTGTGCACCAGCGTTAAGTATAAGTGTGTACTGTGCACCAGTGTTAAATATAAGTGTGTACTGTGCACCAGTGTTAAGTGTGTACTGTGCACCAGTGTTAAGTGTGTACTGTGCACCAGTGTTAAGTGTGTACTGTGCACCAGTGTTAAGTGTGTACTGTGCACCAGTGTTAAGTGTGTACTGTGCACCAGTGTTAAGTGTGTACTGTGCACCAGTGTTAAGTGTGTACTGTGCACCAGTGTTAAGTGTGTACTGTGCACCAGTGTTAAGTGTGTACTGTGCACCAGTGTTAAGTGTGTACTGTGCACCAGTGTTAAGTGTGTGTACTGTGCACCAGTGTTAAGTGTGTACTGTGCACCAGTGTTAAGTGTGTACTGTGCACCAGTGTTAAGTGTGTACTGTGCACCAGTGTTAAGTGTGTACTGTGCACCAGTGTTAAGTGTGTGTACTGTGCACCAGTGTTAAGTGTGTACTGTGCACCAGTGTTAAGTGTGTGTACTGTGCACCAGTGTTAAGTGTGTACTGTGCACCAGTGTTAAGTGTGTACTGTGCACCAGCGTGTGTACTGTAGCTCATTAACTGTTTAATAATTGTAAACAAAGCCGTCAAAGATTGAGAAAAGATGTACAGGTTCGTAAGTGCTTGCGTAACTGTTTCGTGAATCTCGCCCCACAGTAAGGGGCGACTCCTCCAGCGTAAATAACTCGTAAATATAATCTTAAATATTTTGCTTAAATTGTAAATTGTAAAAAATTGTAAAAGCGATACAATTTAACGAAGCAAATTATAAAATATTACTATTAAGGCAGTTGTTTTAAGAGGAACTCTATATTTGTCTTATTAAATACGTGTTATAGTATATGGCGCTATAGGCTTTGTTCAAGATGGCGGCCACAACCTGTCGTGCCTTGTCCGTTTTCCTTTGTTGTTCTAAAATCAAACGGGAGAAATCGCATTAACATGATGTTTCAGCGAGAAAATTAACGAAGATTCGAGTCTATATTGTAGGTCCTCCCCAGCACACGCCTTAGACCACTAGAGCACGCCAGGGTCATAAGGACTGTAACCTGGAATTCTACTGAATCCACGAGGGTTCCCGAGGCTTCCTCTGAAGGCGATCTATGAGAGGTTCACACTATTGTATCAACTCTTCCTCATAGACAACAGGACAGAGTAATGATACCTTAAGAAAGCTTTAATAGTATTCAATAAATTAAAATTATTGTGACACAATTCAAAAATCACAAAATATATCTATTAAATAAAAATGGATATGTTCGTTTGTTCAAAATCGCTAATCTCCGAAAGTTCTTTACCAATTGCTTTGAAATTTTGACACAACGTTGCATTCAAATAGGCGCGTCTTTTTATATACCTACTATATACGTGTCTCACCTGTGACAGGTAAAAACATGCTTTTTTGAAAAACATCGCCATCTGTTGGACGTAACAGCAACACATGCTGTAATCTCCGACAGTTCTTCACTGATTGCTTTGAAATTTTGACACAACGTTGCATTCGAATAGGCGCGTTTTTTTATATACCTACTATTTAGATGCCACCCCTGTGACAGGTAAAAACATGCGTTTTTGAAAAACAGCGCCATCTGTTGCATGTAAGAGCAACACACATGCTATACTAAATATGTTACACTTTCATTTTAATGTTTCTGATTGCATTGATAAACTTAATTTTTATAGATTTTGGTTTATTGTCATTTTGATTGAATTATTTTGTGTGAATTGCATTGGAACTGAGCTGTGTTGTTTACCATACCGTTCATGTCGTGAGTATAATTTATTTTTATATTTTTTAATTTAATTTTTTAACTGGTTTTCTTATATTTCAGTGATGGGAACATCAGATCACTTGATGTTCCCAATTTTCTGATGGGAACATCAGACCATTTGGGAAGGTATCGGACGAGGGAGTGGGGAATGGTGGGGAGGACGAGAGAGACGGGGGAGTTTGGGATGGTGGGGACGAGAGGATGGGGGAATGGTGGGGAGGACAAAGGGACAGGGAAGTGGGGGATGGTGGGAAGGAAGAGGGGATAGTGGAGTGGGGGATGGTGGGGAGGACTGGGGGAGAGGGAAGGTTGCTGTGGCTCAGCAACGCGTGGCCGGGTACTGAGTATCACAATAATAACTAAACTACAAAGTCGACTTTATTATAGAATTTCCACAATATCTGCCGGCTTAATTTTTGGTAGCCTCATCTATAGTTTTTTCTTAGTCACAAATTTTCTTGTAATAGTCCAACCTTGAGGAAATAACTCAAGACCGTGTTAACGGCTGGTATATCACCATATTATTAACATGTTAACGGCTGGTATATCACTATATTATTAACATGTTAACGGCTGGTATATCACTATATTATTAACATGTTAACGGCTGGTATATCACTATATTATTAACATGTTAACGGCTGGTATATCACTATATTATTAACATGTTAACGGCTGGTATATCACCATATTATTAACATGTTAACGGCTGGTATATCACTATATTATTAACATGTTAACGGCTGGTATATCACTATATTATTAACATGTTAACGGCTGGTATATCACTATATTATTAACATGTTAACGGCTGGTATATCACTATATTATTAACATGTTAACGGCTGGTATATCACTATATTATTAACATGTTAACGGCCGGCATATCACTATATTATTAACATGTTAACGGCTGGTATATCACTATATTATTAACATGTTCACGGCTGGTATATCACTATATTATTAACATGTTCACGGCTGGTATATCACTATATTATTAACATGTTAACGGCTGGTATATCACTATATTATTAACATGTTAACGGCTGGTATATCACTATATTATTAACATGTTAATGGCCGGTATATCACTATATTATTAACATGTTAACGGCTGGTATATCACTATATTATTAACATGTTAACGGCTGGTATATCACTATATTATTAACATGTTAACGGCTGGTATATCACTATATTATTAACATGTTAACGGCTGGTATATCACTATATTATTAACATGTTAACGGCCGGTATATCACTATATTATTAACATGTTAACGGCTGGTATATCACTATATTATTAACATGTTCACGGCTGGTATATCACTATATTATTAACATGTTCACGGCTGGTATATCACTATATTATTAACATGTTAACGGCTGGTATATCACTATATTATTAACATGTTAACGGCTGGTATATCACTATATTATTAACATGTTAATGGCCGGTATATCACTATATTATTAACATGTTAACGGCTGGTATATCACTATATTATTAACATGTTAACGGCTGGTATATCACTATATTATTAACATGTTCACGGCTGGTATATCACTATATTATTAACATGTTAACGGCTGGTATATCACTATATTATTAACATGTTAATGGCCGGTATATCACTATATTATTAACATGTTAACGGCTGGTATATCACTATATTATTAACATGTTAACGGCTGGTATATCACTATATTATTAACATGTTAACGGCTGGTATATCACTACAAAGTGATGTCATTCCACCACAATGTGATGTCATTCCACCACAAAGTGATGTCATTCCACCACAAAGTGATGTCATTCCACCACAATGTGATGTCATTCCTCCATCAAGTGATGTCATTCCACCACAAAGTGATGTCATTCCACCTCAAGGTGATGTCATTCCACTACAAGGCTATGTCATTCCTCCACAAAGTGATGTCATTCCACCACAAAGTGATGTCATTCCACCACAAGGCGATGCCATTCCTCCACAAAGTGATGTCATTCCACCACAAAGTGATGTCATTCCACCACAAAGTGATGTCATTCCACCACAAAGTGATGTCATTCCACCACAAAGTGATGTCATTCCACCACAAAGTGATGTCATTCCACTACAAAGTGATGTCATTCCACCACAAAGTGATGTCATTCCACCAAAAAGTGATGTCATTCCACCACAAAGTGATGTCATTCCACCACAAAGTGATGTCATTCTACCACAAAGTGATGTCATTCCACCACAAAGTGATGTCATTCCACCACAATGTGATGTCATTCCACCACAATGTGATGTCATTCCACCATCAAGTGATGTCATTCCACCACAAAGTGATGTCATTCCACCACAATGTGATGTCATTCCACCACAAAGTGATGTCATTTCACCACAAAGTGATGTCATTCCACCACAATGTGATGTCATTCCTCCATCAAGTGATGTCATTCCACCACAATGTGATGTCATTCCTCCATCAAGTGATGTCATTCCACCACAAAGTGATGTCATTCCACCACAAGGCGATGTCATTCCACTACAAGGTGATGTCATTCCACCACAAACTGATGTCATTCCACCATCAAGTGATGTCATTCCACTACAATGTGATGTCATTCCACCACAAGGTGATGTCATTCCACCATCAAGTGATGTCATTCCACCACAATGTGATGTCATTCCTCCATCAAGTGATGTCATTCCACCACAAAGTGATGTCATTCCACCACAATGTGATGTCATTCCACCACAAAGTGATGTCATTCCACCACAAAGTGATGTCATTCCACCTCAAGGTGATGTCATTCCACCACAAGGCGATGTCATTCCTCCACAAAGTGATGTCATTCCACCACAAAGTGATGTCATTGCACCACAAAGTGATGTCATTCCACCACAAAGTGATGTCATTCCACCACAAAGTGATATCATTCCACCACAAAGTGATGTCATTCCACCACAAAGTGACGTCATTCCACCTCAAGGTGATGTCATTCCACCACAAGGCGATGTCATTCCTCCACAATGTGATGTCATTCCTCCACAAAGTGATGTCATTCCACCACAAAGTGATGTCATTCCACCACAAAGTGATGTCATTCCACCACAAGGTGATGTCTTTCCACCACAAGGCGATGTCGTTCCTCCACAAAGTGATGTCATTCCACCACAAAGTGATGTCATTCCACCTCAAGGTGATGTCATTCCACCACAAGGCGATGTCATTCCTCCACAAAGTGATGTCATTCCACCACAAAGTGATGTCATTCCACCACAAAGTGATGTCATTCTTCCACAATGTGATGTCATTCCTCCACAAAGTGATGTCATTCCACCACAAAGTGATGTCATTCCACCACAAGGCGATGTCATTCCTCCACAAAGTGATGTCATTCCACCACAAAGTGATGTCATTCCACCTCAAGGTGATGTCATTCCACTACAAGGCTATGTCATTCCTCCACAAAGTGATGTCATTCCACCACAAAGTGATGTCATTCCACCACAAGGCGATGTCATTCCTCCACAAAGTGATGTCATTCCACCACAAAGTGATGTCATTCCTCCACAAAGTGATGTCATTCCACCACAAAGTGATGTCATTCCACCACAATTTAATCTCTTGGCTCCTAGTGTCCTTCAGGCGACTTCTGGCAACTCCTCCCGGCAGTTCCCAATTTGAATTTGAATAATTCCTCAGTGTGGCGCCAGCCCTTGGTGGAGGAGGGCCGTTGTCTTGGCGCTCCTCGGCTGATGGTTCCTGATGCCTACAACCTGTATATGGAACAACCTGCCGGTGAATTACAGGTTGTTCTGGAACGCTTGTGTATCTGCCTTGCTTTCTGGACTATAGCTCCTGGTCTCTGCCTCACGTATAGGTTCTTTGGGATACATGTCATAAATATCATTTTCACTGGATCTTCAACCTCAGGTCCCCAGTTGTTGTTCTGATGGGTAGGTTCTAGAGTATGTACTACTCTAGACAGCCCCTAGAGTACGTACCCCTCTAGACAGCCCTAGAGTATGTACCCCTCTAGACAGTCCCTAGAGTATGTACCCCTCTAGACAGCCCTAGAATACGTACCCCTCTAGACAGCCCCTAGTGTACATACTCCTCTAGACAGCCCTAGAGTATTTACCCCTCTAGACAGCCCTAGAGTATGTACCCCTCTAGACAGCTCCTGGAGTAAGTACCCCTCTAGACAGCCCCTAGAGTACGTACTCCTGTAGACAGCCCTAGAGTACATACCCCCTGTAGACAGCCCCTAGAGTACGTGCCCCTCTAGACAGCCCCTAGAGTATGTACCCCTCTAGACAGTCCCTAGAGTACGTATCCCTCTAGACAGCCCTAGAGTACATACCTCTCTAGACAGCCCCTAGAGTACGTACCCCTCTAGACAGCTGTAACACCGTAAAGATGTTTGGTTTAGTTTTATTTAATATATACATATAGTACATGAGTCACAGACAAGGATTTGAGAGGCGCCAGTTTGTCGGCCTGAAACTCACACCTCTAAGCGTTAATGACCTCAAGTTGACCTGACGTCAGCTCATGCGAATTTCATCTTGCTTTTGCTAATCTGATAATTGTAGCCTGATAGTCGGGTAGGTCCGTCAAACATGCCGACGTTTAAGGAGTGGCTTGGTAGAGAGCCTGACGCCATCTACTTGTGGGCGGAGTTAGCTACTAGGTTTCCCAATATATACTGAGGGAGCTGTAGAGCATAGAGAGAGAAGCAATAGGAGACTAGCCAGCAGAGCAGAGCAGAGGCCAGCCGTCGAGATAGGCTGTCGCCGGACGGGGGGTTGACGCTGTCTGACAACTGCAGACTCCCCCCCCCTCTCTATTCAACTTAGATTCAGTCCTCGGTGAGTGAACATTAAGGTGACTTGGTCGTGTTTACAAGTGTTGTGTGAGGATCAGGGGCACTCAAGTTGTAGGCTTCTCGAATTCTTGGATGATGACTCACTTTGTATATTAATCTTGAACATTAAGTTGAATTGCTTAAATTATGATGCTTATCATGTGAAATATAATTGAATTTATTATTTAAATTTACTTTAACTTGGTTCCCTAGAGTTTTTGAGTTGAGATGAGAAAGCCTCTGCGGCTACTGGGTTCATGATTTTAATGAGTACAGGATACAGATGGAACATACTACTAATGACCTCTTGATAACATCTTTGAGAATATTGTGATACAGACAAGTTCCATTCCTTGTCTTGTAGGTACGGACAAATGAATGGATGGTGGCAACTCTTCTACTATCTACTCTTCTACCTATCTACTTCTCTCCCTCTACCCCTCTCCAAACTCTCCCTTTTAACTGACGACCCTCCTCGCTCCTCCCACCTCTCTACCTCTCTCACCCCAAACCCTCACTAATTACTTCATTATTCATCTCTTTCCTTTCGTTTCTCTTATACGTTTGTGGCAGTGAAATGTGTTCTAGAGTTCTCTAGAGTTTCGGGTAGCTGATCTAATTACGGCGCCTTGTAGTCTTAGCACCTAGGTAGTCAAATACCTAGGTTACAAGGTGTTGAACGAGAGAGGTTGCCTTAGGAACTCTGGGAGTGCTCTAGAATAGTTAGCTAACTGGGGACGGGATAACGGACTAGAGAGAGCTGTTTCCCCCGGCCTCGTTAGTTAACTGGGGGGTGGAATAATGGACAAGATAGAGCTATTTCCCCCACCCCCCGTTACACAGCCCCTAGAGTACGTACCCCTCTAGACAGCCCTAGAGTATGTACCCCTTTAGATAGCCCCTAGAGTATGTACCTCTCTAGACATCCCCTAGAGTACGTACCCCTCTAGACAGCCCCTAGAGTACATACCCCTCTAGACAGCCCTAGAGTATAAACCCCTCTAGACAGCCCCTAGAGTACGTACCCCTCTAGACAGCCCCTAGAGTACATACCCCTCTAGACAGCCATAGAGTATAAACCCCTCTAGACAGCCCCTAGAGTACGTACCCCTCTAGACATCCCCTAGAGTACATACCCCTCTAGACAGCTCTAGAGTATGTACCCTCTAGACAGCCCCTAGAGTATGTACCCCTCTAGACATCCCCTAGAGTACGTACCCCTCTAGACAGCCCCTAGAGTACATACCCCTCTAGACAGCCCTAGAGTACGTACCCCTCTAGACAGCCCCTAGAGTACATACCCCTCTAGACAGCCCTAGAGTATGTACCCCTCTAGACAGCCCCTAGAGTACGTACCTCTCTAGACAGCCCCTAGAGTTTGTACACCTCTAGACAGCTCCAAGGGTACGTACCCCTCTAGACAGCCCTAGAGAACATACCCCTCTAGACAGCCCTGGAGTACGCACCCCTCTAGACAGCACTAGAGTACGTACCCCTCAGGACAGCTCTTAAGTACGAACCCCTCTAGACAGCCCCTAGAGTATGTACCCCTCTAGACAGCCCTAGAATACGTACTCCTCTAGACAGCCCTAGAGTACGTATCCCTCTAGACAGCTCTAGAGTACGTACACCTCTAGACAGCCCCTAGAGTATGTACCCCTCTAGAAAGCCCTAGAATACGTACCCCTCTAGACAGCCCTAGTGTACGTACTCATCTAGACAGCCTTAGAGTACGTAACCCTCTAGACAGCCCTAGAGTACGTACCCCTCTAGACAGCCCCTTGACTATGTACCCCTGTAGACAGACCTAGAGTATGTACCCCACTAGACAGCCCTAGAGTACGTACTACTCTAGACAGCCCTAGAGTGCGTATCCCCCTAGACAACGTACCCCTCTAGACAGCCCCTAGAGTATGTACCCCTTTAGACAGACCTAGAGTACATACCCCTCTAGACAGCCCTAGAGTACGTACTCCTCTAGACAGCCCTAGAGTACGTACTCCTCTAGACAGCCCTAGAGTACGTACCCCTCTAGACAGCCCCTAGAGTATGTACCCCTCTAGACAGCCCTAGAGTACGTATTCCTCTAGAAAGCCCTAGAGTACGTACCCCTCTAGACAGCACTAGAGTACGTACCCCTCTAGACAGCCCTAAAGTACGTACCCCTCTAGACAGCCCTAGAGTACGTACCCTTCTAGACAGCCCTAGAGTATGTACCCCTCTAGACAGCCCCTAGAGTACGTACCCCTCTAGACAGCCCTAGAGTATGTACCCCTCTAGACAGCCCTAGAGTACGTACCTTTCTAGACAGTCCTAGAGTATGTACCCCTCTAGACAGCCCTAGAGTACGTACCCTTCTAGACAGCCCTAGAGTATGTACCCCTCTAGACAGCCCTAGAGTACGTACCCTTCTAGACAGCTCTAGAGTATGTACCCCTCTAGACAGCCCTAGAGTATGTACCCCTCTAGACAGCCCTAGAGTACGTACCCTTCTAGACAGCCCTAGAGCATGTACCCCTCTAGACAGCCCTAGAGTACGTACCCTTCTAGACAGCCCTAGAGTATGTACCCCTCTAGACAGCCCTAGAGTACGTACCCTTCTAGACAGCTCTAGAGTATGTACCCCTCTAGACAGCCCTAGAGTACGTACCCTTCTAGACAGCCCTAGAGTATGTACCCCTCTAGACAGCCCTAGAGTACGTACCCTTCTAGACAGCTCTAGAGTATGTACCCCTCTAGACAGCCCTAGAGTACGTACCCTTCTAGACAGCCCTAGAGTATGTACCCCTCTAGACAGCCCTAGAATACGTACTCCTCTAGACAACCCTAGAATACGTATCCCTCTAGACAGCTCTAGAGTACGTACACCTCTAGATAGCCCCTAGAGTATGTACCCCTCTAGAAAGCCCTAGAATACGTACCCCTCTAGACAGCCCTAGTGTACGTACTCATCTAGACAGCCTTAGAGTACGTACCCCTCTAGACAGCCCTAGAGTACGTACCCCTCTAGACAGCCCCTTGAGTACGTACCCCTGTAGACAGACCTAGAGTATGTACCCCACTAGACAGCCCTAGAGTACGTACTACTCTAGACAGCCCTAGAGAGCGTATCCCCCTAGACAACGTACCCCTCTAGACAGCCCCTAGAGTATGTACCCCTCTAGACAGACCTAGAGTACGTACTCCTCTAGACAGCCCTAGAGTACGTACCCCTCTAGACAGCCCTAGGGTACATACTCCTCTAGACAGCCCTAGAGTACGTACCCCTCTAGACAGCCCCTAGATTATGTACGCCTCTAGACAGCCCTAGAGTACGTACTCCTCTAGACAGCCCTAGAGTACGTACTCCTCGAGACAGCCCTAGAGTACGTACCCCTCTAGACAGCCCCTAGAGTATGTACCCCTCTAGACAGCCCTAGAGTACGTACTCCTCTAGAAAGCCCTAGAGTACGTACCCCTCTAGACAGCACTAGAGTACGTACCCCTCTAGACAGCCCTAGAGTACGTACCCCTCTAGACAGCCCTAGAGTACGTACCCTTCTAGACAGCCCTAGAGTATGTACCCCTCTAGACAGCCCCTAGAGTACGTACCCCTCTAGACAGCCCTAGAGTATGTACCCCTCTAGACAGCCCTAGAGTACGTACCTTTCTAGACAGTCCTAGAGTATGTACCCCTCTAGACAGCCCTAGAGTACGTACCCTTCTAGACAGCCCTAGAGTATGTACCCCTCTAGACAGCCCTAGAGCACGTACCCTTCTAGACAGCTCTAGAGTATGTACCCCTCTAGACAGCCCTAGAGTATGTACCCCTCTAGACAGCCCTAGAGTACGTACCCTTCTAGACAGCCCTAGAGCATGTACCCCCTCTAGACAGCCCTAGAGTTCGTACCCTTCTAGACAGCCCTAGAGTATGTACCCCTCTAGACAGCCCTAGAGTACGTACCCTTCTAGACAGCTCTAGAGTATGTACCCCTCTAGACAGCCCTAGAGTACGTACCCTTCTAGACAGCCCTAGAGTATGTACCCCTCTAGACAGCCCTAGAGTACGTACCCTTCTAGACAGCCCTAGAGTATGTACCCCTCTAGACAGCCCTAGAGTACGTACCCTTCTAGACAGCCCTAGAGTATGTACCCCTCTAGACAGCCCTAGAGTACGTACCCTTCTAGACAGCCCTAGAGTACGTACCCTTCTAGACAGCCCTAGAGTATGTACCCCTCTAGACAGCCCTAGAGTATGTACCCTTCTAGACAGCCCTAGAGTATGTACCCCTCTAGACAGCCCTAGAGTACGTACCCTTCTAGACAGCCCTAGAGTATGTACCCCTCTAGACAGCCCTAGAGTACGTACCCTTCTAGACAGCCCTAGAGTATGTACCCCTCTAGACAGCCCTAGAGTACGTTCCCTTCTAGACAGCCCTAGAGTATGTACCCCTCTAGACAGCCCTAGAGTACGTACCCTTCTAGACAGCCCTAGAGTACGTACCCTTCTAGACAACCCTAGAGTATGTACCCCTCTAGACAGCCCTAGAGTACGTACCCTTCTAGACAGCCCTAGAGTATGTACCCCTCTAGACAGCCCTAGAGTACGTACCCTTCTAGACAGCCCTAGAGTACGTACCCTTCTAGACAGCCCTAGAGTAAGTACCCTTCTTGACAAGCCTAGAGTACGTACCCTTCTAGACAGCCCTAGAGTATGTACCCCTCTAGACAGCCCTAGAGTACGTACCCTTCTAGACAGCTCTAGAGTATGTACCCCTCTAGACAGCCCTAGAGTTCGTACCCTTCTAGACAACCCTAGAGTATGTACCCCTCTAGACAGCCCTAGAGTACGTACCCTTCTAGACAGCCCTAGAGTATGTACCCCTCTAGACAGCCCTAGAGTACGTACCCTTCTAGACAGCCCTAGAGTATGTACCCCTCTAGACAGCCCTAGAGTACGTACCCTTCTAGACAGCCCTAGAGTACGTACCCTTCTAGACAGCCCTAGAGTACGTACCCTTCTAGACAGCCCTAGAGTACGTACCCTTCTAGACAGCCCTAGAGTATGTACCCCTCTAGACAGCCCTAGAGTACGTACCCTTCTAGACAGCTCTAGAGTATGTACCCCTCTAGACAGCCTTAGAGTATGTACCCTTCTAGACAGCTCTAGAGTATGTACCCCTCTAGACAGCCCTAGAGTATGTACCCCTCTAGACAGCACACGCATTTCTAGACATTTCTAGACATTTCTGGCGACTAGAAACTTCTTAACCCAGCATGTCAGTGAACCCACAAGGATGAGAGGAAACGACGAACCAGCGAGACTCGACCTGGTTTTCACCCTGAACGACTCTGACATAAGAGAAATCAGTTTTGAGGACCCAGTAGGAATGAGCGACCACAGTGTATTGGTGTTTGAGTACCTGATTGAAGAAGGGTTATTGAACTCGAGAAGGGATACCGAAACCAAAAGGTTAGCATACCGAAAGGGAAACTATGAGGAGATAAGAAAATGCCTAGCAGATATAGCATGGGAAACAGAGCTCAGGGAAAAGACGGCCCAAGATATGATGGAATACATCACGCAAAAATGCAAGGATGCAGCAAACAAGGTTGTCCCAGTCCAAAAGGAAAACAGTGAAATGAAGATGAGAAACCCATGGTTTAATCAGAGATGTAGGCTAGCTAAGCAGCAAAGTAAAAGGGCATGGAGAAACTATAGGAATAACAGGACACTGGAGAGCAGAGAAAGATACCAGAATGCCAGGAATGAATATGTTAGGATGAGAAGAGAGGCAGAAAGACAATACGAAAATGACATCGCAAGCAAGTCAAAGACTCAGCCTAAATTGTTGCATAGCCACATCAGGAGAAAAACAACAGTAAAGGAACAGGTTATGAAATTAAGGATAGGGGCGGAAGGATTCACTACAAACGACAAGGAAGTGTGTGAGGAACTGAATAAGAAATTCCAGGAGGTCTTCACCTTGGAGCAAGGAGAAATCCCAGAGATAAGAGAGGGAATAGCTAACCAGGAACCACTGGAAGAGTTTGAGATTACCAGCGGGGAAGTAAGGAAGTGTTTACTAGAGTTGGATGTGACAAAGGCTATAGGTCCAGATGGAATCTCCCCTTGGATACTAAAGGAAGGAGCAGAAGAACTGTGCCTCCCGCTCTCCATGGTGTATAACAAATCACTGGCAACAGGGGAACTGCCAGAAATTTGGAAAGCAGCTAACGTAGTCCCGATATACAAGAAAGGGGATAGACAGGAGGCACTGAATTACAGACCAGTGTCCCTAACCTGCATACCATGCAAGTTGATGGAGAAGATTGTGCGAAGAAAGCTAGTGGAACATCTGGAGCGAAAGAACTTTGTAACACAGCATCAACATGGATTCAGGGATGGCAGGTCCTGCCTCACAGGGTTACTTGAATTCTACGACCAGGCAACAAAAATAAGGCAAGAAAGAGAAGGGTGGGCAGACTGCATATTTTTGGATTGTCAGAAAGCCTTTGACACAGTGCCACACAAGAGGCTAGTGAAAAAACTGGAGATGCAGGCTGGAGTGAAAGGGAAGGTACTCCGTTGGATACAGGAATACCTAAGCAACAGGAGACAACGAGTCAGTGTGAGGGGTGAGGTCTCAGATTGGCGAGACGTTACGAGTGGAGTACCGCAGGGGTCAGTCCTTGGACCTATACTGTTTCTGATATATGTAAATGATCTTCCAGAGGGTATAGAATCGTTTCTCTCAATGTTTGCCGATGATGCAAAAATTATGAGGAGGATTGAAACTGAGGACGATAGTAGGAGGCTACAAGATGACCTAGACAGACTGAGTGAATGGTCCAACAAATGGCTGTTGAAGTTCAACCCGAGTAAATGCAAAGTAATGAAACTAGGTGGTGGAAATAGGAGGCCAAACACAGGATACAGAATAGGAGATGAAGTACTTAATGAAACGAACAGAGAGAAAGATCTAGGAGTTGATATCACACCAAACCTGTCTCCTGAAGCCCACATAAAAAGAATAACGTCTGCGGCATATGCGAGGCTGGCTAACATCAGAACAGCGTTCAGGACCCTGTGTAAGGAATCATTCAGAATCTTGTACACCACATATGTAAGACCAATCCTGGAGTATGCGGCCCCAGCATGGAGCCCGTACCTTGTCAAGCACAAGACGAAGCTGGAAAAAGTCCAAAGGTATGCCACTAGACTAGTCCCAGAACTAAGAGGCATGAGTTACGAGGAAAGGCTGCGGGAAATTCACCTTACGACACTGGAAGACAGAAGAGTAAGGGGAGACATGATCACAACCTACAAAATCCTCAGAGGAATCGACCGGGTAAACAAGGATAAACTATTCAACACTGGTGGGACGCGAACAAGGGGACACAGGTGGAAACTGAGTACCCACATGAGCCACAGAGACGTTAGAAGGAACTTTTTCAGTGTCAGAGTAGTTAACGGATGGAATGCATTAGGCAGTGATGTGGTGGAGGCTGACTCCATACACAGTTTTAAATGTAGATATGATAGAGCCCAGTAGGCTCAGGAATCTGTACACCAGTTGATTGACAGTTCAGAGGCGGGACCAAAGCGTAGTAACAGTGCATGTAACAGTGAGTTTGGGCCACAGTGTGTAGTACCAGTGTGTGTAACAGTGATTTTTGGCTACAGTGTGTAGTAACAGTGAGTGTAACAGTGAGTTAGAGCTACAGTCTGTAGTAACATAGCGTGCAACAGTGATTTAGGGTCCACAGTGTGTCGCAACAATGCGTGTAACAGTGAGTTAGGGCCACAGTGTGTAGTAAGAGTGCGTGTAACAGCGAGTTAGGGCCACAGTGTGTAGTAACAGTGCGTGTAACAGTGAGTTAAGGCCACAGAGCGTACTAACAGTGAGTGTAACAGTGCGTTAGGGCCACAGTGCATAGTAACAGTGAGTGTAACATTGAGTTAAGGCCACAGAGTGTAGTAACAGTGAGTTAGGGCCACCATGTGTAGTATCAGTGAGTGTAACAGTGAGTTAGGGCCACAGAGTGAAGTAACAGTGGGTGTAACAGTGAGTTAGGTCCACAGTGTGTAGTAACAGTGAGTGTAACAGTGAGTTAGGGCCACAGTGTTTTGTAACAGTGAGTGTAACTGTGAGTTAGGGCAGCAGTGTGCAGTAACAGTGCGTGTAACAGTGAGTTAGGGCCACTGTGTGTAGTAACAGTGCGTGTAACAGTGAGTTAGGGCCGCTGTGTGTGTAGTAACATTGAGTGTAACAGTGAGGCCCACAGAGTGCAGTAACAGTGAGTTAGGGCCACAGAGCGTAGTAACAATGAGTTAGGGGCCACAGAGTGTAGTAACAGTGAGTTAGGGCCACAGAGCGTAGTAACAATGAGTTAGGGGCCACAGAGTGTTAAACAGTGATTTAGGAGCACAGAGTGTAGTAACAGGGAGTGCACAGTGAGTTAAGGCCACAGAGTGTAAAATCAGTGAGTGTAACAGTGATTTAGGGCCACAGTGTGTAGTAAGAGTGCGTGCAACAGTGAGTTAGGGGCACAGTGTGTAGTATCAAAGCGTGTAAGAGTGAGTTAGGGACACAGAAAGTAGTAAAAGGGCGTGTAACAGTGAGTTAGGGCCACAGTGTGTAGTAACAGTGAGTGCAACAGTGAGTTAGGGCCACAGTGTGTAGTAACAATGTGTGTAACAGTGAGTTAGGGCCAGAGTGTGTAGTACCAGTGCGTTTAACAGTGAGTTAGGGCCACAGTGTGTAGTAACAGTGCGATTAACAGTGAGTTAGCGCCACAGTGTGTAGTAACAGTGCGTATAACAGTGAGTTAGGGCCAAAGTGTGTAGTAACAGTGAGTGTAACAGTGAGGTAGGGCCACAGTGTGTAGTAACAGGTGAGTGTAACAGTGAATTAGGGCCGCAGTGTGTAGTAACAGTGAGTGTAACAGTGAGTTAGGGCCACAGTGTGTAGTAACAGTGAGAGTAACAATGAGTTATGACCACAGTGTGTAGTGACAGTGAGTTATGGACAAAGTGTGTAGTAAGAGTGCGTGCAACAGTGAGTTAGGGGCACAGTGTGTAGTATCAAAGCGTGTAAGAGTGAGTTAGGGACACAGAAAGTAGTAAAAGGGCGTGTAACAGTGAGTTAGGGCCACAGTGTGTAGTAAGATTGAGTGTAACAGTGAGTTAGGGCTACAGTGTGTAGTAACAGTGAGTGTAAAAGTGAGTTAGGGCCACCGTGTGTAGTAACAGTGCGTATAACAGTGATTTACTGCCACAGTGTGTAGTATCAGTGAGTGTAACAATGATTTAGGACCACAGTGCGTAGTAACAGTGAGTGTAACAGTGAGGTAGGGCCACAGAGTGTAGTAACAGTGAGTGTAATAGTGAGTTAGGGCCACCGTGTGTAGTAACAGTGCGTATAACAGTGATTTACTTCCACAGAGTGTAGTAACAGTGAGTGTAACAGTGAGTTAGGGCCACAGTGTTTAGTAACAATAAGTGTAACAGTGAGTTAGGGGCCACAGTGTTTAGTAACAGTGCGTGTAACAGTGAGTTAGGGGCCACAGTGTGTAGTAACAGTGAGTTAGGGGCCACAATGTTTAGTAACAGTGCGTCTAACAGTGAGTTGTGGCCACAATGTATAGTAACAATGCATGTAACAGTGAGTTAGAACCACAGTGTGTAGTAACAGTGCCTGTAACAGTTAGGTAGGGCCACAGTGTGTAGTAACATAGCGTTTAACAGTGAGTTAGGTGCCACAGTGTAGTAACAGTGCATGTAACAGTGAGTTAGGGCTACAGTGTGTAGTAACGGTGAGTGTAAAAGTGAGTTAGGGCCGCAATTTGTAGCAACAGTGCATGTAACAGTGAGTTAGGGCCACAGTGTGTAGTAATAGTGTGTGTAACAGTGAGTTAGGGCATCAGTGTGTAGTAACATAGCGTGTAACAGTGAGTTAGGGCCACAGTGTGTAGTAACAGTGCGTGTAACAGTGAGTTAGGGCCACAGTGTGTAGTAACAGTGCGTGTAATGTGAGTTAGGGCCACAGAGCGTAGTAACAGTGAGTGTAACAGTGCATTAGGGCCACAATGCGTAGTAACAGTGTGTGTAACAGTGAGTTAAAGCTACAGTGTGTAGTAACTGTGAGTGTAAAAGTGAGTTAGGGCTACAATTTGTAGTAACAGTGCGTGTAACAGTGAGTTAGGGCCACAGTGTGTAGTAACAGTGAGTGTAACAGTGAGGGTGGGCCACAGTGTGTAGTAACAGTGAGTGTAACAGTGAGTTAGGGACACAGTGTGTAGTAACAGTGCGTGTAACAGTGAGTTAGGGCCACAGTGTGTAGTAACAGTGAGTGTAACAGTGAGTGAAGGCCAGAGTGTGTAGTAACAGTGAGTGTAACAGTGAGTTAGGGCCACAGTGTGTAGTAACAGTGAGTGTTAAAGTGAGGTTTGGCCCACAGTGTGTAGTAACAGTGAGTGTAACAGTGAGTTATAACTTCAGTGTGTAGTAACAGTGCGTGTAACAGAGAGTTAGGGCCGCAGTGTGTAGTAACAATGCGTGTAACAGTGAGTTAGGGCCACAGTGTGAAGTAACAGTGCGTGTAACAGTGAGTTGGGCCACAGTGTGTAGTAACAGTGTGTGTAACAGTGAGTTAGGGCCACAATGTGTAGTAACAGTGCTTGTTAAAGTGAGTTATGGCCACAGTGTGTAGTAACAATGCGTGTAACAGTGAGTTCGGGCCACAGAGTGCAGTAACGGTGAGTGTAACAGTGAGTTATGGCCACAGTGTGTTGTAACAGTTAAGGCCACAGAGTGTAGTAACAGTGAGTGTAACAGTGAGTTCGGGCCACAGAGCGTAGTAACAGTGAGTTTTACAGAGAGTCAAGCCACAGTGTAAAGTAACAGTGAGTGTAACTGTGAGTTAGGTCCACAGTGTGTAGTAACAGTGCGTGTAACAGTGAATTAGGGACACAGTGTGTAGTAACAGTGAGTGTAACAGTGAGTTAGGGCCACAATGTGTAGTAACAGTGCGTGTAACAGTGAGTTAGGGCCACAATGTATAGTAACAGTGCATGTAACAGTGAGTTAGAACCACAGTGTGTAGTAACAGTGCGCGTAACAGTGAGTTAGGGCCACAGTGTGTAGTAACATTGCGTTTAACAGTGAGTTAGGTGCCACAGTGTGTAGTAACAGTGCATGTAACAGTGAGTTAGGGCCACAGTGTGTAGTAACAGTGAGTGTAACAGTGAGTTAGGGCCACAGTGTTTAGTAACAATAAGTGTAACAGTGAGTTAGGGGCCACAGTGTTTAGTAACAGTGCGTGTAACAGTGAGTTAGGGGCCACAGTGTGCAGTAACAATGAGTTAGGGCCACAGTGTGTAGTAACAGTGAGTGTAACAGTGAGTTAGGGCCACAGTGTTTAGTAACAATAAGTGTAACAGTGAGTTAGGGGCCACAGTGTTTAGTAACAGTGCGTGTAACAGTGAGTTAGGGGCCACAGTGTGCAGTAACAATGAGTTAGGGCCACAGTGTGTAGTAACAATGCGTGTAACAGTGAGTTAGGGCCACAGTGTGTAGTAACAGTGAGTGTAACAGTGAGTTAGGGCCACAGTGTTTAGTAACAATAAGTGTAACAGTGAGTTAGGGGCCACAGTGTGTAGTAACAGTGCGTGTAACAGTGAGTTAGGGCCACAGTGCGTGTAACAGTGAGTTAGAACCACAGTGTGTAGTAACAGTGCGCATAACAGTGAGTTAGGGCCACAGTGTGTAGTAACATGGCGTTTAACAGTGAGTTAGGTGCCACAGTGTAGTAACATTGCATGTAACAGTGAGTTAGGGCCACAGTGTGTAGTAACAGTGCGTCTAACAGTGAGTTAGTTGCCACAATGTGTAGTAACAGTGCGTGTAACAGTGAGTTAGGGCCACAGTGTGTAGTAACAGTGCGTGTAACAGTGAGTTACGGGCCACAGTGTGTAGTAACAGTGCGTGTAACAGTGAGTTAGGGCCACAGTGTGTAGTAACAGTGAGTGTAACAGTGAGTTAGGGCCACAGTGTGTAGTAACAATAAGTGTAACAGTGAGTTAGGGCCACAGAGTATAGTAACAGTGCGTGTAACAGTGATTTAGGGGCCATAGTGTGTAGTAACATAGCGTGTAACAGTGAGTTAGGTGCCACAGTGTGTAGTAACAGTGCATGTAACAGTGAGTTAGGGCCATAGTGTGTAGTAACAGTGCGTGTAACAGTGAGTTAGGCGCAACAGTGTGTAGTAACAATGCGTGTAACAGTGAGTTAGGGCCACAGTGTGCAGTAACAGTGCATGTAACAGTGAGTTAGGGGTTACAGTGTGCAGTAAGAGTGAGTTAGGGGCCACAGTGTGTAGTAACAGTGCGTGTAACAGTGAGTTCGGGGCCACAGTGTGTAGTAACAGTGAGTTAGAGCCACAATGTTTAGTAACAGTGCGTCTAACAGTGAGTTAGTGGCCCACAATGTGTAGTAACAGTGTATAACAGTGAGTTAGTGGCTACAGTGTGTAGTAACAGTGCGCATAACAGTGAGTTAGTGGCCACAGTGTGTAGTAACAGTGCGTGTAATAGTGAGTTAGGGCCACAGTGTGTAGTAACAGTGCGCGTAACAGTGAGTTAGTGGCCACAGTTTGTAGTAACAGTGCGTGTAATAGTGAGTTATGGGCCACAGTGTGCAGTAACAGTGCGTGTAACATTGAGTTCGGGTCCACAGTGTAGTAACAGTGCATGTAACAGTGAGTTAGTGGCCACAGTGTGTAGTAACAGTGCGTGTAATAGTGAGTTAGTGGCCACAGTGTGTAGTAACAGTTCGTGTAATAGTGAGTTAGGGGGCCACAGTGTGTAGTAACAGTGCATGTAACAGTGAGTTAGGGGCCACAGTGTGCAGTAACAGTGCATGTAACAGTGAATTAGGGCCACAGTGTGTAGTAACAGTGCATGTAACAGTGAGTTAGGGGCTACAGTGTGCAGTAACAGTGCGTGTAACAGTGAATTAGGGCCACAGTGTAGTAATAGTGCGCGTAACAGTGAATTAGGAGCCACAGTGTGTAGTAACAGTGCGTGTAACATTGAGTTCGGGGTAACAGTGTGTAGTAACAGTGCGTGTAATAGTGAGTTAGGGCCACAGTGTGTAGTAACAGTGCGTGTAACATTGAGTTCGGGGCCACAGTGTGTAGTAACAGTGCGTGTAATAGTGAGTTTGGGCCACAGTGTGTAGTAACAGTGCGTGTAACAGTGAGTTAGGGGCCACAGTGTGTAGTAACAGTGCGAGTAACAGTGAGTTAGGGCCACAGTGTGTAGTAACAGTGCGTGTAACAGTGAGTTAGGGGCCACAATGTGTAGTAACAGTGCGTGTAACAGTGAGTTAGGACCACAGTGCGTGTAACAGTGAGTTACGGGCCAGTGTGTTGTAACAGTGCGTGTAACAGTGAGTTAGGGCCACAGTGTGTAGTAACAGTGAGTTAGGGCCACAGTGTGTAGTAACAGTGAGTGTAACAGTGAGTTAGGGCCACAGTGTTTAGTAACAATAAGTGTAACAGTGAGTTAGGGACCACAGTGTTTAGTAACAATGCATGTAACAGTGAGTTAGAACCACAGTGTGTAGTAACAGTGCGCGTAACAGTGAGTTAGGGCCACAGTTTGTAGTAACATAGCGTTTAACAGTGAGTTAGGTGCCACAGTGTGTAGTAACAGTGCATGTAACAGTGAGTTAGGGCCACAGTGTGTAGTAACAGTGCGTGTAACAGTGAGCTAGGGGCCACTGTGTGCAGGAAGTGGTGGCCACAAATGTGGGCGGGGCCTCCGGCCACACCACGTGACCTGATCCACCATCACCCCTCTATTACCAGCCATTCCCTGGCCTCTCTTATCTCTCCGAAGGATAAGATAACACAGATAATAAAGCCTAGGTTAAAATTATTCGTCCAATGTTAAATATTCCAGTTAAAATAAGATAACAAGTTTCTAGGGCCGGTTGGCTGAGCGTAGCTCCGCCCCCCAGGAGATACACGTCACAGATACGTCATGGATGTCGGTGTCGTCATGGGGTATCGATGCGCTGATTGGCTGGAGGCCCCGGGCAGTTGAGCGTAGCTCCACCCCCCGGGAGTGTCACGTCACAGTCACGTCATGGATATCGGTGACGTCATGGGGTATCGGTGCGCTGATTGGCTGGAGGAGAAGAATGAAACAAGATGACAAGGCCATCGCGTCTGGGACGTCAGTTTGGCTTGACGTTGCGGTGAGTTAGGAGTCCCGGGATACGCTGGAGGGCCGCAGAGTGCCAGTGTGCTCACACCTAGTGTGTGTGTAGAGTGAGTGTCGGCGAGGCAGAGTGCGACAGTGCTGCCTGTGACGCCGCAAAGTCTTACAACCGCCCTGGGATTTTGGGGTAAAAATCTTGTTTGTTTTTATAGTTTATGAGGCTTCGTTTGGCTGTTTTTTTCCTCCTGGTGTTTGTGTGGCATTTAAGGGTGTATGGCCCGGGTGTGTGGCCCGGGGTGTGGCCAGGGTGTGGCCAGGGTGTGGCCAGGGTGTAGCTACACCCACAGTGTCAATACACACTAGTAGAAGACGACCTTCACACTAATGGAATTCGATAAGCTAAAAATAGTTTTGTTTTGTTTGGAGGGGTTGAGGGGGGGGGGGGGGTCGGCTTCCGGGTCCTGCACTACTTTACACTTAAATGTATACTTAAGTACACTTAAATAGACATTTGTCGTACTAAGTGTGTTTACCTAGTTGTGCTGCGGGTTGAGCTGTGGCTCCTGGGGAGGTGGTTGTGGGGTGAGACAATGCTATTCAACACATGGGAGGTATACACAACTACCTGTGTGTGTATATGTGTATATATACACACTCACTCCCTACTGTGTTTACTGAACGCTGAGTATACATGGTGAGTACGGTACACTTAGTACGGTACACTTAGCACGGTATACATGGTGAGTACGGTACACTTAGCACGGTATACATGGTGAGTACAATACACTTAGTACGGTACACTTAGCACGGTATACATGGTGAGTACAATACACTTAGTACGGTACACTTAGCACGGTATACATGGTGAGTACGGTACACTTAGCACGGTACACATGGTGAGTACAATACACTTAGTACGGTACACATGGTGAGTACAATACACTTAGTACGGTACACATAGCACGGTATACATGGTGAGTACAATACACTTAGTACGGTACACTTAGCACGGTATACATGGTGAGTACAATACACTTAGTACGGTACACTTAGTACGGTACAGTGGAGGATGAGTAATCAAGTCCCACGGACTCAGTAACCCCCGCCCCCCCCCCCCCATCAGCTGCGTAATACAGCCTGCATGTCGTATACAACACACGCTGTATCTAGCTTGTCTCCCTTGTATTAAACTGTATTATACAGTATAGAAATATATATTATATTGTTGTTATGAGGATGGGGGGTGAAGGGAGGGGGGTATTTTGTTGTTGTTGCTTGTGACACGTGAGTGTTATTGTTTGTTTGTTGGTGTTTATTGTTGTTATGGCTGGTGTTTGTTGTTATGACTGATGTTTGTTTATTGTTATGGCTGGTGTTGGTTTGTATGTATGGCTGGTGTTTATTTATTGTTGTTATGGCTGGTGTTTGTTTGTATATATGGCTGGTGTTTGTTTGTTATGGCTGGTGTTTGTTTGTTATGGCTGGTGTTTGTTTATTGTTATGGCTGGTGTTTGTTTATTGTTATGGCTGGTGTTTGTTGTTATGGCTGGTGTTTGTTTTTGTTATGGCTGGTGTTTGTTTGTATGTATGGCTGGTGTTTATTTATTGTTGTTATGGCTGGTGTTTGTTTGTATATATGGCTGGTGTTTGTTTGTTATGGCTGGTGTTTGTTTGTTATGGCTGGTGTTTGTTTATTGTTATGGCTGGTGTTTGTTTATTGTTGTTATGGCTGGTGTTTGTGTATTTTTATGGCTGGTGTTTGTGTTTATGGCTGGTGTTTATTTATTGTTATTGCTGGTGTTTGTTTATTGTTGTTATGGCTGGTGTTTGTGTATTGTTATGGCTGGTGTTTGTTTATTGTTGTTATGGCTGGTGTTTGTTTATTGTTGTTATGGCTGGTGTTTGTGTATTTTTATGGCTGGTGTTTGTGTTTATGGCTGGTGTTTATTTATTGTTATGGCTGGTGTTTGTTTATTGTTATGGCTGGTGTTTGTTTATTGTTATGGCTGGTGTTTGTTTATTGTTATGGCTGGTGTTTGTTTATTGTTATGGCTGGTGTTTTCTTATTGTTATGACTGATGGTTGTTTATTGTTGTTATGGCTGGTGTTTGTTTATTGTTGTTATGGCTGGTGTTTGTTTATTGTTATGGCTGGTGTTTGTTTATTGTTGTTATGGCTGGTGTTTGTTTATTGTTGGTGTGGCTGGTGTTTGTTTATTGTTATGGCTGGTGTTTGTTTATTGTTATGGCTGGTGTTTGTTTATTGTTGTTATGGCTGGTGTTTGTTTATTGTTGGTGTGGCTGGTGTTTGTTTATTGTTGGTGTGGCTGGTGTTTGTTTATTGTTATGGCTGGTGTTTTCTTATTGTTATGACTAGTGTTTGTTTATTGTTATGACTAGTGTTTGTTTATTGTTATGGCTGGTGTTTTCTTATTGTTATGACTAGTGTTTGTTTATTGTTATGGCTGGTGTTTGTTGTTATGGCTGGTGTTTGTTGTTATGGCTGGTGTTTGTTGTTATGGCCGGTGTTTGTTGTTATGGCTGGTGTTTGTTGTTATGGCCGGTGTTTGTTGTTGTTATGGCTGGTGTTTGTTTATTGTTATGACTAGTGTTTGTTTATTGTTATGACTAGTGTTTGTTTATTGTTATGGCTGGTGTTTTCTTATTGTTATGACTAGTGTTTGTTTATTGTTATGGCTGGTGTTTGTTGTTATGGCTGGTGTTTGTTGTTATGGCTGGTGTTTGTTGTTATGGCCGGTGTTTGTTGTTGTTATGGCTGGTGTTTGTTTATTGTTATGGCTGGTGTTTGTTGTTGTTATGGCTGGTGTTTGTTGTTGTTATGGCCGGTGTTTGTTGTTATGGCCGGTGTTTGTTGTTGTTATGGCTGGTGTTTGTTGTTGTTATGGCCGGTGTTTGTTGTTGTTATGGCTGGTGTTTGTTGTTGTTATGGCTGGTGTTTGTTGTTGTTATGGCTGGTGTTTGTTGTTGTTATGGCTGGTGTTTGTTGTTGTTATGGCTGGTGTTTGTTGTTGTTATGGCTGGTGTTTGTTGTTGTTATGGCTGGTGTTTGTTGTTATGGCCGGTGTTTGTTGTTATGGCCGGTGTTTGTTGTTATGGCCGGTGTTTGTTGTTGTTATGGCCGGTGTTTGTTGTTATGGCCGGTGTTTGTTGTTGTTATGGCCGGTGTTTGTTGTTGTTATGGCTGGTGTTTGTTGTTATGGCCGGTGTTTGTTGTTGTTATGGCTGGTGTTTGTTGTTATGGCCGGTGTTTGTTGTTGTTATGGCCGGTGTTTGTTGTTATGGCCGGTGTTTGTTGTTGTTATGGCCGGTGTTTGTTGTTATGGCTGGTGTTTGTTGTTGTTATGGCTGGTGTTTGTTGTTGTTATGGCCGGTGTTTGTTGTTGTTATGGCCGGTGTTTGTTGTTGTTATGGCTGGTGTTTGTTGTTATGGCCGGTGTTTGTTGTTGTTATGGCTGGTGTTTGTTGTTATGGCCGGTGTTTGTTGTTGTTATGGCTGGTGTTTGTTGTTATGGCCGGTGTTTGTTGTTGTTATGGCTGGTGTTTGTTGTTATGGCCGGTGTTTGTTGTTGTTATGGCCGGTGTTTGTTGTTATGGCCGGTGTTTGTTGTTGTTATGGCCGGTGTTTGTTGTTATGGCCGGTGTTTGTTGTTGTTATGGCTGGTGTTTGTTGTTGTTATGGCCGGTGTTTGTTGTTGTTATGGCTGGTGTTTGTTGTTATGGCCGGTGTTTGTTGTTATGGCCGGTGTTTGTTGTTGTTATGGCCGGTGTTTGTTGTTATGGCCGGTGTTTGTTGTTGTTATGGCTGGTGTTTGTTGTTGTTATGGCCGGTGTTTGTTGTTGTTATGGCTGGTGTTTGTTGTTGTTATGGCTGGTGTTTGTTGTTGTTATGGCCGGTGTTTGTTGTTGTTATGGCTGGTGTTTGTTGTTGTTATGGCTGGTGTTTGTTGTTGTTATGGCTGGTGTTTGTTGTTGTTATGGCCGGTGTTTGTTGTTGTTATGGCCGGTGTTTGTTGTTGTTATGGCTGGTGTTTGTTGTTGTTATGGCTGGTGTTTGTTTATTGTTGTTATGGCTGGTGTTTGTTTATTGTTGGTGTGGCTGGTGTTTGTTTATTGTTATGGCTGGTGTTTTCTTATTGTTATGACTAGTGTTTGTTTATTGTTATGGCTGGTGTTTGTTGTTGTTATGGCTGGTGTTTGTTTATTGTTGGTGTGGCTGGTGTTCGTTTATTGTTATGACTAGTGTTTGTTTATTGTTATGACTAGTGTTTGTTTATTGTTATGGCTGGTGTTTTCTTATTGTTATGACTAGTGTTTGTTTATTGTTATGGCTGGTGTTTGTTGTTATGGCTGGTGTTTGTTGTTATGGCCGGTGTTTGTTGTTGTTATGGCTGGTGTTTGTTGTTGTTATGGCCGGTGTTTGTTGTTGTTATGGCTGGTGTTTGTTGTTGTTATGGCTGGTGTTTGTTGTTGTTATGGCCGGTGTTTGTTGTTGTTATGGCTGGTGTTTGTTGTTGTTATGGCTGGTGTTTGTTGTTGTTATGGCTGGTGTTTGTTGTTGTTATGGCTGGTGTTTGTTGTTGTTATGGCTGGTGTTTGTTGTTGTTATGGCTGGTGTTTGTTGTTGTTATGGCTGGTGTTTGTTGTTGTTATGGCTGGTGTTTGTTGTTGTTATGGCTGGTGTTTGTTGTTATGGCTGGTGTTTGTTGTTGTTATGGCTGGTGTTTGTTTATTGTTATGGCTGGTGTTTGTTGTTATGGCTGGTGTTTGTTGTTGTTATGGCTGGTGTTTGTTGTTATGGCTGGTGTTTGTTTATTGTTATGACTAGTGTTTGTTTATTGTTGTTATGACTGGTGTTTGTTTATTGTTGTTATGACTGGTGTTTGTTGTTATGGCTGGTGTTTGTTTATTGTTATGACTGGTGTTTGTTTATTGTTGTTATGGCTGGTGTTTGTTTATTGTTGTTATGACTGGTGTTTGTTGTTATGGCTGGTGTTTGTTTATTGTTATGGCTGGTGTTTGTTTATTGTTGTTATGGCTGGTGTTTGTTTATTGTTGTTATGACTGGTGTTTGTTTATTGTTGTTATGACTGGTGTTTGTTTATTGTTGTTATGGCTGGTGTTTGTTTATTGTTGTTATGGCTGGTGTTTGTTTATTGTTGTTATGGCTGGTGTTTGTTTATTGTTGTTATGGCTGGTGTTTGTTGTTGTTGTTATGGCTGGTGTTTGTTTATTGTTGTTATGGCTGGTGTTTGTTTATTGTTGTTATGGCTGGTGTTTGTTGTTGTTGTTATGGCTGGTGTTTGTTTATTGTTGTTATGACTGGTGTTTGTTTATTGTTGTTATGGCTGGTGTTTATTGTTGTTATGGCTGGTGTTTGTTGTTGTTGTTATGGCTGGTGTTTGTTTATTGTTGTTATGACTGGTGTTTGTTTATTGTTGTTATGGCTGGTGTTTGTTTATTGTTGTTATGACTGGTGTTTGTTTATTGTTATGACTGGTGTTTGTTTATTGTTGTTATGACTGGTGTTAATTGTTGTTATGACTGGTGTTTGTTTATTGTTGTTATGGCTGGTGTTTGTTAATTGTTGTTATGGCTGGTGTTTGTTGTTGTTGTTATGGCTGGTGTTTGTTTATTGTTGTTATGGCTGGTGTTTGTTTATTGTTGTTATGGCTGGTGTTTGTTTATTGTTGTTATGGCTGGTGTTTGTTTATTGTTGTTATGGCTGGTGTTTGTTTATTGTTATGGCTGGTGTTTGTTTATTGTTATGGCTGGTGTTTGTTTATTGTTGTTATGGCTGGTGTTTGTTTATTGTTGTTATGGCTGGTGTTTGTTTATTGTTGTTATGGCTGGTGTTTGTTTATTGTTGTTATGGCTGGTGTTTGTTTATTGTTGTTATGGCTGGTGTTTGTTTATTGTTGTTATGGCTGGTGTTTGTTTATTGTTGTTATGACTGGTGTTTGTTTATTGTTGTTATGACTGGTGTTTGTTTATTGTTGTTATGGCTGGTGTTTGTTTATTGTTGTTATGACTGGTGTTTGTTTATTGTTATGACTGGTGTTTGTTTATTGTTGTTATGACTGGTGTTTGTTTATTGTTGTTATGGCTGGTGTTTGTTTATTGTTGTTATGGCTGGTGTTTGTTGTTGTTGTTATGGCTGGTGTTTGTTTATTGTTATGGCTGGTGTTTGTTTATTGTTGTTATGGCTGGTGTTTGTTTATTGTTATGGCTGGTGTTTGTTTATTGTTATGGCTGGTGTTTGTTTATTGTTGTTATGGCTGGTGTTTGTTTATTGTTGTTATGGCTGGTGTTTGTTTATTGTTGTTATGGCTGGTGTTTGTTTATTGTTGTTATGGCTGGTGTTTGTTTATTGTTGTTATGGCTGGTGTTTGTTTATTGTTGTTATGACTGGTGTTTGTTTATTGTTGTTATGACTGGTGTTTGTTTATTGTTGTTATGGCTGGTGTTTGTTTATTGTTGTTATGACTGGTGTTTGTTTATTGTTATGACTGGTGTTTGTTTATTGTTGTTATGACTGGTGTTTGTTTATTGTTGTTATGGCTGGTGTTTGTTTATTGTTGTTATGGCTGGTGTTTGTTGTTGTTGTTATGGCTGGTGTTTGTTTATTGTTATGGCTGGTGTTTGTTTATTGTTGTTATGGCTGGTGTTTGTTTATTGTTATGGCTGGTGTTTGTTTATTGTTATGGCTGGTGTTTGTTTATTGTTGTTATGGCTGGTGTTTGTTTATTGTTGTTATGGCTGGTGTTTGTTTATTGTTGTTATGGCTGGTGTTTGTTTATTGTTGTTATGGCTGGTGTTTGTTTATTGTTGTTATGGCTGGTGTTTGTTTATTGTTGTTATGGCTGGTGTTTGTTTATTGTTGTTATGACTGGTGTTTGTTTATTGTTGTTATGACTGGTGTTTGTTTATTGTTGTTATGGCTGGTGTTTGTTTATTGTTGTTATGACTGGTGTTTGTTTATTGTTATGACTGGTGTTTGTTTATTGTTGTTATGACTGGTGTTAATTGTTATGACTGGTGTTTGTTTATTGTTGTTATGGCTGGTGTTTGTTAATTGTTGTTATGGCTGGTGTTTGTTGTTGTTGTTATGGCTGGTGTTTGTTTATTGTTATGGCTGGTGTTTGTTTATTGTTGTTATGGCTGGTGTTTGTTTATTGTTGTTATGGCTGGTGTTTGTTTATTGTTGTTATGGCTGGTGTTTGTGTATTGTTGTTATGGCTGGTGTTTGTTTATTGTTGTTATGACTGGTGTTTGTTTATTGTTGTTATGACTGGTGTTTGTTTATTGTTGTTATGGCTGGTGTTTGTTAATTGTTGTTATGGCTGGTGTTTGTTGTTGTTGTTATGACTGGTGTTTGTTTATTGTTGTTATGGCTGGTGTTTGTTAATTGTTGTTATGGCTGGTGTTTGTTTATTGTTGTTATGGCTGGTGTTTGTTTATTGTTATGGCTGGTGTTTGTTTATTGTTATGGCTGGTGTTTGTTTATTGTTGTTATGGCTGGTGTTTGTTTATTGTTGTTATGGCTGGTGTTTGTTTATTGTTGTTATGGCTGGTGTTTGTTTATTGTTGTTATGGCTGGTGTTTGTTTATTGTTGTTATGACTGGTGTTTGTTTATTGTTGTTATGACTGGTGTTTGTTTATTGTTGTTATGACTGGTGTTTGTTGTTATGGCTGGTGTTTGTTTATTGTTGTTATGGCTGGTGTTTGTTGTTGTTGTTATGGCTGGTGTTTGTTTATTGTTGTTATGACTGGTGTTTGTTTATTGTTGTTATGGCTGGTGTTTGTTTATTGTTGTTATGGCTGGTGTTTGTTTATTGTTGTTATGGCTGGTGTTTGTTTATTGTTATGGCTGGTGTTTGTTTATTGTTATGGCTGGTGTTTGTTTATTGTTGTTATGGCTGGTGTTTGTTTGTTATGGCTGGTGTTTGTTTATTGTTGTTATGGCTGGTGTTTGTTTGTTGTTATGGCTGGTGTTTGTTTATTGTTGTTATGGCTGGTGTTTGTTTGTTGTTATGGCTGGTGTTTGTTTATTGTTGTTATGGCTGGTGTTTGTGTATTGTTGTTATGGCTGGTGTTTGTTTATTGTTGTTATGGCTGGTGTTTGTTGTTATGGCTGGTGTTTGTTTATTGTCGTTGTGGCTGGTGTTTGTGTATTGTCGTTGTGGCTGGTGTTTGTGTATTGTTATGGCTGGTGTTGAGGCTTCCTGTTGTGACGGTGTTGTTGTTGAGACTTCCTGCTCGCTCACTGCTCTGTTGCTCGCTGCTCCCCCATCCACTTGCCTCTCCCAGCGTCTCTCTCACTTCCCTCGTCATGTACTACAGAAAAACATCCTGTTATTTGCTTATCTGCAGAAGCTCGCTGTTCCTGGATAGGTCTTACTTTTTTGTTGCGTCGTTCATTAACACTAACTTTATCAGTCGCTTCCTTTCCTATTTGTATCTACCTAGCCTGGAAGCCTTCATTGTATGCTAACCCTCCAACATCTTCCTGTACTCCTACAACCATAACGTTTTCTTTCCAGCATTTGTGTAGCGCACCTTCCAGCTTCCTGGGAAGCAGCTGCTTTTATAGCTACGTCACTGCGTGTGCCGGTGCATGCATGATTGAGGAAAGTATTCGTATATGTATCGGTGATCAAAAAAACTAATAATGGTGAAATAATAGGCAGTGGTATGGATGTTGATGCAGGAAAAAGGGGACATCTTCGTCGACGTAGGGTTTTAAGGGGTATTAAGGGCCCTTTGATCATTAAACTGTCAGAGAGTGTTATAAAAATAACCAACACACACACACACACAAGTCACTTCTAAGACGGGACCTTTAGGCCTAGTCCAAACCTGCTACCATGGCAACCAGTGTATGACGTCATAGGCTCCGCTATATGACGTCACTGAAGCACCTGGCGACAGGTGCTAATGTCTGGCATATTAAATGTGGCCCAGAGGTCAACGGCCGCTCACCCGTCCAGTAGCTGGTGTGAGGGGCAGTGTGCTGGGGCTCCTTCCTATTGTCTCTCTCTCTTATTGTCTTATTTCTGTCTTACCCTATCAAGTGGGGGGGGGGGGGGGGAGGGGACCATAGATTAAGCCGCCGGCTTCCTGTCCTCGTCGAGGTCACTAGTGTTAGTGACCCTCGGGTTAATATATTGATCAGTGTGTTAGTCCTGTTGTTTTGTTGGAAGGGTGGTTGTTGTGGTGGGGTGGTTGTTGTGGTGGGGTGGTGGGGTGGTTGTTGTGGTGGGGTGGTTGTTGTGGTGGGGTGGTGGGGTGGTTGTTGTGGTGGTGGGGTGGTTGTTGTGGTGGGGTGGTTGTTGTGGTGGGGTGGTGGGGTGGTTGTTGTGGTGGGGTGGTTGTTGTGGTGGGGTGGTGGGGCGGTTGTTGTGGTGGTGGGGTGGTTGTTGTGGTGGGGTGGTTGTTGTGGTGGGGTGGTTGTTGTGGTGGGGTGGTTGTTGTGGTGGGGTGGTTGTTGTGGTGGGGTGGTGGGGTGGTTGTTGTGGTGGTGGGGTGGTTGTTGTGGTGGGGTGGTTGTTGTGGTGGGGTGGTTGTTGTGGTGGGGTGGTTGTTGTGGTGGGGTGGTTGTTGTGGTGAGGTGATTGTTGTGGTGGGGTGGTTGTTGTGGTGGGGTGGTTGTTGTGGTGGGGTGGTTGTTGTGGTGGGGTGCTTGTTGTGATGAGGTGGTTGTTGTGGTGGGGTGGTTGTTGTGGTGGGGTGGTTGTTGTGGTGGGGTGGTTGTTGTGGTGGGGTCTTGTTGTGGTGAGGTGGTTGTTGTGGTGAGGTGGTTGTTGTGGTGGGGTGGTTGTTGTGGTGGGGTGGTTGTTGTGGTGGGGTGGTTGTTGTGGTGAATGTTGGTTGTTGTGGTGGATGTTGGTTGTTGTGGTGAGGTGGTTGTTGTGGTGAGGTGGTTGTTGTGGTGAGGTGGTTGTTGTGGTGAGGTGGTTGTTGCGGTGAATGTTGGTTGTTGTGGTGGATGTTGGTTGTTGTGGTGAATGTTGGTTGTTGTGGTGGATGTTGGTTGTTGTGGTGTATGTTGGTTGTTGTGGTGGATGTTGGTTGTTGTGGTGAGGTGGTTGTTGTGGTGGATGTTGGTTGTTCTGGTGGATGTTGGTTGTTGTGGTGGATGGTGGTTGTTGTGGTGGATGGTGGTTGTTGTGGTGGATGTTGGTTGTTGTGGTGGATGGTGGTTGTTGTGGTGGATGTTGGTTGTTGTGGTGGATGGTGGTTGTTGTGGTGGATGGTGGTTGTTGTGGTGGGGTGGTTGTTGTGGTGAATGTTGGTTGTTGTGGTGGATGTTAGGCTGCTTGTGGTGGTGGTGTTGTGGTGGATGTTAGGCTGCTTGTGGTGGTGGTGTTGTGGTGAATGTTAGCCTGCTTGTGGTGGTGGTGTTGTGGTGAATGTTAGCCTGCTTGTGGTGGTAGTGTTGTGGTGAATGTTAGCCTGCTTGTGGTGGTGGTGTTGTGGTGAATGTTAGCCTGCTTGTGGTGGTGGTGTTGTGGTGAATGTTAGGCTGCTTGTGGTAGTGTTGTGGTGAATGTTAGCCTGCTTGTGGTGGTGGTGTTGTGGTGAATGTTAGCCTGCTTGTGGTAGTGTTGTGGTGAATGTTAGCCTGCTTGTGGTGGTGTTGTGGTGAATGTTAGGCTGCTTGTGGTAGTGTTGTGGTGAATGTTAGCCTGCTTGTGGTGGTAGTGTTGTGGTGAATGTTAGCCTGCTTGTGGTGGTAGTGTTGTGGTGAATGTTAGCCTGCTTGTGGTGGTAGTGTTGTTGTGGTGAATGTTAGCCTGCTTGTGGTGGTGGTGTTGTGGTGAATGTTAGCCTGCTTGTGGTGGTGGTGTTGTGGTGAATGTTAGCCTGCTTGTGGTAGTGTTGTGGTGAATGTTAGCCTGCTTGTGGTGGTGTTGTGGTGAATGTTAGCCTGCTTGTGGTGGTGTTGTGGTGAATGTTAGGCTGCTTGTGGTAGTGTTGTGGTGAATGTTAGCCTGCTTGTGGTAGTGTTGTGGTGAATGTTAGCCTGCTTGTGGTGGTGTTGTGGTGAATGTTAGCCTGCTTGTGGTGGTGTTGTGGTGAATGTTAGGCTGCTTGTGGTAGTGTTGTGGTGAATGTTAGCCTGCTTGTGGTGGTAGTGTGGTTGTGGTGAATGTTAGCCTGCTTGTGGTGGTAGTGTTGTGGTGAATGTTAGCCTGCTTGTGGTAGTGTTGTGGTGAATGTTAGCCTGCTTGTGGTGGTAGTGTTGTTGTGGTGAATGTTAGCCTGCTTGTGGTGGTAGTGTTGTGGTGAATGTTAGCCTGCTTGTGGTGGTATTGTGGTGAATGTTAGGCTGCTTGTGGTAGTGTTGTGGTGAATGTTAGCCTGCTTGTGGTGGTAGTGTTGTGGTGAATGTTAGCCTGCTTGTGGTGATGGTGTTGTGGTGAATGTTAGCCTGCTTGTGGTAGTGTTGTGGTGAATGTTAGCCTGCTTGTGGTGGTGGTGTTGTGGTGAATGTTAGCCTGCTTGTGGTGGTAGTGTTGTGGTGAATGTTAGCCTGCTTGTGGTGATGGTGTTGTGGTGAATGTTAGCCTGCTTGTGGTGGTGGTGTTGTGGTGAATGTTAGCCTGCTTGTGGTGGTGAATGTTAGCCTGCTTGTGGTGGTGGTGTTGTGGTGAATGTTAGCCTGCTTGTGGTGGTGGTGTTGTGGTGAATGTTAGCCTGCTTGTGGTGGTGAATGTTAGCCTGCTTGTGGTGGTGGTGTTGTGGTGAATGTTAGCCTGCTTGTGGTGGTGTTGTTGTGGTGAATGTTAGCCTGCTTGTGGTGATGGTGTTGTGGTGAATGTTAGCCTGCTTGTGGTGGTGGTGTTGTGGTGAATGTTAGCCTGCTTGTGGTGGTGTTGTTGTGGTGAATGTTAGCCTGCTTGTGGTGGTGGTGTTGTGGTGAATGTTAGCCTGCTTGTGGTGGTGTTGTTGTGGTGAATGTTAGCCTGCTTGTGGTGATGGTGTTGTGGTGAATGTTAGCCTGCTTGTGGTGGTGGTGTTGTGGTGAATGTTAGCCTGCTTGTGGTGGTGGTGTTGTGGTGAATGTTAGCCTGCTTGTGGTGGTGGTGTTGTGGTCAATGTTAGCCTGCTTGTGGTGGTGTTGTTGTGGTGAATGTTAGCCTGCTTGTGGTGGTGTTGTTGTGGTGAATGTTAGCCTGCTTGTGGTGGTAGTGTTGTGGTGAATGTTAGCCTGCTTGTGGTGGTAGTGTTGTGGTGAATGTTAGCCTGCTTGTGGTGGTGGTGTTGTGGTGAATGTTAGCCTGCTTGTGGTGATGGTGTTGTGGTGAATGTTAGCCTGCTTGTGGTGGTGGTGTTGTGGTGAATGTTAGCCTGCTTGTGGTGGTGTTGTTGTGGTGAATGTTAGCCTGCTTGTGGTGGTAGTGTTGTGGTGAATGTTAGCCTGCTTGTGGTGGTTGTGTTGTGGTGAATGTTAGCCTGCTTGTGGTGGTGGTGTTGTGGTGAATGTTAGCCTGCTTGTGGTGGTGTTGTTGTGGTGAATGTTAGCCTGCTTGTGGTGGTGGTGTTGTGGTGAATGTTAGCCTGCTTGTGGTGGTGTTGTGGTGAATGTTAGCCTGCTTGTGGTGGTAGTGTTGTGGTGAATGTTAGCCTGCTTGTGGTGGTAGTGTTGTGGTGAATGTTAGCCTGCTTGTGATGGTGGTGTTGTGGTGAATGTTAGGCTGCTTGTGGTGGTGTTGTGGTGAATGTTAGCCTGCTTGTGGTGGTGGTGTTGTGGTGAATGTTAGCTTGCTTGTGGTGGTGTTGTTGTGGTGAATGTTAGCCTGCTTGTGGTGGTGGTGTTGTGGTGAATGTTAGCCTGCTTGTGGTGGTGTTGTGGTGAATGTTAGCCTGCTTGTGGTGGTAGTGTTGTGGTGAATGTTAGCCTGCTTGTGGTAGTGTTGTGGTGAATGTTAGGCTGCTTGTGGTGGTAGTGTTGTGGTGAATGTTAGGCTGCTTGTGGTGGTGTTGTGGTGAATGTTAGCCTGCTTGTGGTGGTGGTGTTGTGGTGAATGTTAGGCTGCTTGTGGTGGTGTTGTGGTGAATGTTAGCCTGCTTGTGGTGGTAGTGTTGTGGTGAATGTTAGGCTGCTTGTGGTAGTGTTGTGGTGAATGTTAGCCTGCTTGTGGTAGTGGTGTTGTGGTGAATGTTAGGCTGCTTGTGGTGGTGTTGTGGTGAATGTTAGGCTGCTTGTGGTGGTGTTGTTGTGGTGAATGTTAGGCTGCTTGTGGTAGTGTTGTGGTGAATGTTAGCCTGCTTGTGGTAGTGGTGTTGTGGTGAATGTTAGGCTGCTTGTGGTGGTGTTGTGGTGAATGTTAGCCTGCTTGTGGTGGTGTTGTTGTGGTGAATGTTAGCCTGCTTGTGGTGCTGTTGTGGTGAATGTTAGCCTGCTTGTGATGGTGGTGTTGTGGTGAATGTTAGGCTGCTTGTGGTGATGGTGTTGTGGTGAACGTTAGCCTGCTTGTGGAGGTGTTGTTGTGGTGAATGTTAGCCTGCTTGTGGTGGTAGTGTTGTGGTGAATGTTAGCCTGCTTGTGGTAGTGGTGTTGTGGTGAATGTTAGCCTGCTTGTGGTGGTGTTGTTGTGGTGAATGTTAGTCTGCTTGTGGTGGTGGTGTTGTGGTGAATGTTAGCCTGCTTGTGGTGGTAGTGTTGTGGTGAATGTTAGCCTGCTTGTGGTGGTGGTGTTGTGGTCAATGTTAGCCTGCTTGTGGTAGTGTTGTGGTGAATGTTAGCCTGCTTGTGGTGGTGGTGTTGTGGTGAATGTTAGCCTGCTTGTTGTGGTGGTGTTGTGGTGAATGTTAGCCTGCTTGTGGTGGTGTTGTGGTGAATGTTAGCCTGCTTGTGGTAGTATTGTGGTGAATGTTAGCCTGCTTGTGGTGGTGGTGTTGTGGTGAATGTTAGCCTGCTTGTGGTAGTGTTGTGGTGAATGTTAGCCTGCTTGTGGTAGTGTTGTGGTGAATGTTAGCCTGCTTGTGGTAGTGTTGTGGTGAATGTTAGCCTGCTTGTGGTAGTGTTGTGGTGAATGTTAGCCTGCTTGTGGTGGTAGTGTTGTGGTGAATGTTAGGCTGCTTGTGGTAGTGTTGTGGTGAATATTAGCCTGCTTGTGGTGGTGGTGTTGTGGTGAATGTTAGCCTGCTTGTGGTGGTGGTGTTGTGGTGAATGTTAGCCTGCTTGTGGTGGTGGTGTTGTGGTGAATGTTAGCCTGCTTGTGGTGGTTGTGTTGTGGTGAATGTTAGCCTGCTTGTGGTGGTGTTGTGGTGGTGAATGTTAGGCTGCTTGTGGTGGTGGTGTTGTGGTGAATGTTAGCCTGCTTGTGATGGTGGTGTTGTGGTGAATGTTAGCCTGCTTGTGGTGGTGTTGTGGTGAATGTTAGCCTGCTTGTGGTGGTAGTGTTGTGGTGAATGTTAGCCTGATTGTGGTAGTGGTGTTGTGGTGAATGTTAGGCTGCTTGTGGTGGTAGTGTTGTGGTGAATGTTAGGCTGCTTGTGATGGTGGTGTTGTGGTGAATGTTAGCCTGCTTGTGATGGTGGTGTTGTGGTGAATGTTACGCTGCTTGTGGTGGTAGTGTTGTGGTGAATGTTAGCCTGCTTGTGATGGTGGTGTTGTGGTGAATGTTAGGCTGCTTGTTATGGTGTTGTGGTGAATGTTAGCCTGCTTGTGGTGGTAGTGTTGTGGTGAATGTTACGCTGCTTGTGGTGGTAGTGTTGTGGTGAATGTTAGGCTGCTTGTGATGGTGGTGTTGTGGTGAATGTTACGCTGCTTGTGGTGGTAGTGTTGTGGTGAATGTTAGGCTGCTTGTGATGGTGGTGTTGTGGTGAATGTTAGCCTGCTTGTGATGGTGGTGTTGTGGTGAATGTTAGGCTGCTTGTGATGGTGGTGTTGTGGTGAATGTTAGCCTGCTTGTGGTGGTAGTGTTGTGGTGAATGTTACGCTGCTTGTGGTGGTAGTGTTGTGGTGAATGTTAGGCTGCTTGTGATGGTGGTGTTGTGGTGAATGTTACGCTGCTTGTGGTGGTAGTGTTGTGGTGAATGTTAGGCTGCTTGTGATGGTGGTGTTGTGGTGAATGTTAGCCTGCTTGTGATGGTGGTGTTGTGGTGAATGTTAGGCTGCTTGTGGTGGTAGTGTTGTGGTGAATGTTAGCCTGCTTGTGATGGTGGTGTTGTGGTGAATGTTAGCCTGCTTGTGGTGGTGTTGTTGTGGTGAATGTTAGCCTGCTTGTGGTGGTGGTGTTGTGGTGAATGTTAGCCTGCTTGTGGTGGTAGTGTTGTGGTGAATGTTAGCCTGCTTGTGGTGGTAGTGTTGTGGTGAATGTTAGCCTGCTTGTGGTGGTGGTGTTGTGGTGAATGTTAGCCTGCTTGTGGTGGTGTTGTTGTGGTGAATGTTAGCCTGCTTGTGATGGTGGTGTTGTGGTGAATGTTAGCCTGCTTGTGGTGGTAGTGTTGTGGTGAATGTTAGCCTGCTTGTGGTGGTAGTGTTGTGGTGAATGTTAGCCTGCTTGTGGTGGTGGTGTTGTGGTGAATGTTAGGCTGCTTGTGGTGGTGGTGTTGTGGTGAATGTTAGCCTGCTTGTGGTGGTGTTGTTGTGGTGAATGTTAGCCTGCTTGTGATGGTGGTGTTGTGGTGAATGTTAGCCTGCTTGTGGTGGTAGTGTTGTGGTGAATGTTAGGCTGCTTGTGGTGGTAGTGTTGTGGTGAATGTTAGCCTGCTTGTGGTGGTAGTGTTGTGGTGAATGTTAGCCTGCTTGTGGTGGTGGTGGTGTTGTGGTGAATGTTAGCCTGCTTGTGGTGGTGTTGTGGTGAATGTTAGCCTGCTTGTGGTGGTAGTGTTGTGGTGAATGTTAGCCTGCTTGTGGTAGTGTTGTGGTGAATGTTAGCCTGCTTGTGGTAGTGTTGTGGTGAAATTTAGCCTGCTTGTGGTGGTAGTGTTGTGGTGAATGTTAGCCTGCTTGTGGTGGTAGTGTTGTGGTGAATGTTAGCCTGCTTGTGGTGGTAGTGTTGTGGTGAATGTTAGCCTGCTTGTGGTGGTGGTGTTGTGGTGAATGTTAGCCTGCTTGTGGTGGTGGTGTTGTGGTGAATGTTAGCCTGCTTGTGGTGGTGTTGTTGTGGTGAATGTTAGCCTGCTTGTGGTGGTGTTGTTGTGGTGAATGTTAGCCTGCTTGTGGTAGTGTTATGGTGAATGTTAGCCTGCTTGTGGTGGTGGTGTTGTGGTGAATGTTAGCCTGCTTGTGGTGGTGGTGTTGTGGTGAATGTTAGCCTGCTTGTGGTGGTGGTGTTGTGGTGAATGTTAGCCTGCTTGTGGTAGTGTTGTGGTGAATGTTAGCCTGCTTGTGGTGGTGTTGTGGTGAATGTTAGCCTGCTTGTGGTGGTGTTGTTGTGGTGAATGTTAGCCTGCTTGTGGTGGTGGTGTTGTGGTGAATGTTAGCCTGCTTGTGGTGGTGTTGTTGTGGTGAATGTTAGCCTGCTTGTGGTAGTGTTGTGGTGAATGTTAGCCTGCTTGTGGTGGTGGTGTTGTGGTGAATGTTAGCCTGCTTGTGGTGGTGTTGTTGTGGTGAATGTTAGCCTGCTTGTGGTGGTGTTGTTGTGGTGAATGTTAGCCTGCTTGTGGTAGTGTTATGGTGAATGTTAGCCTGCTTGTGGTGGTGGTGTTGTGGTGAATGTTAGCCTGCTTGTGGTGGTGGTGTTGTGGTGAATGTTAGCCTGCTTGTGGTAGTGGTGTTGTGGTGAATGTTAGCCTGCTTGTGGTGGTGGTGTTGTGGTGAATGTTAGACTGCTTGTGGTGGTAGTGTTATGGTGAATGTTAGCCTGCTTGTGGTGGTGGTGTTGTGGTGAATGTTAGCCTGCTTGTGGTGGTGTTGTTGTGGTGAATGTTAGCCTGCTTGTGGTGGTGTTGTGGTGGTGAATGTTAGCCTGCTTGTGGTGGTGTTGTGGTGGTGAATGTTAGCCTGCTTGTGGTGGTGGTGTTGTGGTGAATGTTAGCCTGCTTGTGGTGGTGGTGTTGTGGTGAATGTTAGCCTGCTTGTGGTGGTAGTGTTGTGGTGAATGTTAGCCTGCTTGTGGTGGTGGTGTTGTGGTGAATGTTAGCCTGCTTGTGGTGGTAGTGTTGTGGTGAATGTTAGCCTGCTTGTGGTGGTAGTGTTGTGGTGAATGTTAGCCTGCTTGTGGTGGTAGTGTTGTGGTGAATGTTAGCCTGCTTGTGGTGGTGGTGTTGTGGTGAATGTTAGCCTGCTTGTGGTGGTGTTGTGGTGAATGTTAGCCTGCTTGTGGTGGTAGTGTTATGGTGAATGTTAGCCTGCTTGTGGTGGTGGTGTTGTGGTGAATGTTAGCCTGCTTGTGGTGGTGGTGTTGTGGTGAATGTTAGCCTGCTTGTGGTGGTGGCGTTGCCTGACCTTTCTGGGTAAGGAATGTGGCGGCAGGAAGCCGTGTGAACTCCTAACCTCTACTCTTAACAAATAACAAAAACATTTATTTATAAAACACAAGAATTAAAATGTTTTTGTGGTTGTAAAAAGTTTGTTGTTGTGCTTGTTTAATATTGTGTTCCCCCGACCCCAGGTGTTCCACTGTGGTGTTCCCCAGACCCCAGGTGTTCCCCAGACCCCAGGTGTTCCACTGTGGTGTTCCCCAGACCCCAGGTGTTCCACTGTGGTGTTCCCCAGACCCTAGGTGTTCCACTGTGGTGTTCCCCAGACCCCAGGTGTTCCACTGTGGTGTTCCCCAGACCCCAGGTGTTCCCCAGACCCCAGGTGTTCCCCAGACCCCAGGTGTTCCACTGTGGTGTTCCCCAGACCCCAGGTGTTCCCCAGACCCCAGGTGTTCCACTGTGGTGTTCCCCAGACCCCAGGTGTTCCACTGTGGTGTTCCCCAGACCCCAGGTGTTCCACTGTGGTGTTCCCCAGACCCCAGGTGTTCCCCAGACCCCAGGTGTTCCACTGTGGTGTTCCCCAGACCCCAGGTGTTCCACTGTGGTGTTCCCCCGACCCCAGGTGTTCCACTGTGGTGTTCCCCAGACCCCAGGTGTTCCACTGTGGTGTTCCCCAGACCCCAGGTGTTCCACTGTGGTGTTTCCCAGACCCCAGGTGTTCCACTGTGGCGTGTTCCCCAGACCCCAGGTGTTCCCAGACCCCAGGTGTTCCACTGTGGTGTTCCCCAGACCCCAGGTGTTCCACTGTGGTGTTCCCCAGACCCCAGGTGTTCCACTGTGGTGTTCCCCAGACCCCAGGTGTTCCACTGTGATGTGTTCCCCAGACCCCAGGTGTTCCACTGTGGTGTTCCCCAGACCCCAGGTGTTCCCCAGACCCCAGGTGTTCCACTGTGGTGTTCCCCAGACCCCAGGTGTTCCACTGTGGTGTTCCCTAGACCCCAGGTGTTCCACTGTGATGTGTTCCCCAGACCCCAGGTGTTCTCCAGACCCCAGGTGTTCCCCAGGTGTTCCACTGTGGTGTTCCCCAGACCCCAGGTGTTCCACTGTGGTGTTCCCTAGACCCCAGGTGTTCCACTGTGATGTGTTCCCCAGACCCCAGGTGTTCCACTGTGGTGTTCCCTAGACCCCAGGTGTTCCACTGTGGTGTTCCCCAGACCCCAGGTGTTCCACTGTGGTGTTCCCTAGACCACAGGTGTTCCACTGTGATGTGTTCCCCAGACCCCAGGTGTTCCACTGTGGTGTTCCCTAGACCCCAGGTGTTCCACTGTGATGTGTTCCCTAGACCCCAGGTGTTCCACTGTGATGTGTTCCCCAGACCCCAGGTGTTCCACTGTGGTGTGTTCCCAGAGCACATCTTTGGGGAATCTTTTACCAGGGTTAAGCGCCAAGCCATTACCAATGTATAACACAGGGTTCAGGATAAGGATTAGGGATGGGATGGAGGGAAGGAATGGTGCCCAACCACTTGTGGACGGTCGGGGATTGAACGCGGACCTACATGACGCCAGAGCGTGGCTCTACCGTCCAGCCCAAGTGGTGGGAGCGTAGAGCTAGTAAGTGTAAGAGAAACTGTTCAAAACTCCGCCCTCCACGAGAGGTTTTATGTGATAAAAAAAATGCTTTTGAGATAAGCGATGGCGTCGTTTGGCTGGGTTCACCACCACGCCATATTTCCCTCATCATTGTAGCACGTGTAGCCGCTGTAGCATCCTTTAACCGTGCTCTCTTGTGCCCTCCTCTACAACACTGTAGAGGTGATGACAGGCCCCATGCATGTCACGCAGGATGGGTGGTAACAAGGTACAAGCCGCGGCACTCATCCTCCCTCCTCGGCGTGCAGGTCAACACTGACGGCTGGCCGCTCAGCTGGTCTCTGGGGGGTGTAAACGTGCCAGCGACCACCAGACTGTTATCTACATTATTAGATTATCCGCCAATTAGCTTATTTTATCTAATTAAAAACAAGGCGATATTTAGAACAAATTACGCACTATAGTATGCATGACCTGGGTCACGTGTCCGCTTTGTGACCGAGGGGGAGGGGTTAATTACCCATAATTACGTTGTTTTTAATGTTGCCATAAACATGAGTTTTCTCTACATCTATGTCACATATATTCTGTTGTTTGTCAATAGTTTTTGATTTGTATAGTACAACCATTGTGATGGGATCCCTGGATTTGTATAGTACAACCATTGTGATGGGATCCCTGGATTTGTATAGTACAACCATTGTGATGGGATCTCTGGATTTGTATAGTACAACCATTGTGATGGGATCCCTGGATTTGTATAGTACAACCATTGTGATGGGATCCCTGGATTTGTATAGTACAACCATTGTGATGGGATCCCTGGATTTGTATAGTACAACCATTGTGATGGGATCCCTGGATTTGAAAGTTCTCGTAATCCATCTTATCATTTTTCTGGCTGTCGCAATATTTGCTTGGTTATGCTCCCTAAACGTTAGGTCGTCGGACATCATTATTCCCAAATCCTTGACATGCTGTTTTCCTACTATGGGCAGATTTGATTGTGTTTTGTACCCTGTATTATGTTTAAGATCCTCATTTTTGCTTTACCTGAGCACCTGGAATTTATCACTGTTAAACATCATGTTATTTTCTGATGCCCAATCGAAAACTTTGTTAATATCTGCCTGAAGTTTTTCAATGTCTTCAGCCGAGGTAATTTTCATACTGATTTTTGTGTCATCTGCAAAGGATGATATGAAGCTGTGACTTGTATTTTTGTCTATATCTGATATGAGAATAAGGAACAGCAGCGGTGCAAGGACTGTACCTTGAGGCACAGAGCTTTTAACTGCGCTTGGACTCGATTTTATATGGTTGACAGTTACTCTTTGTGTTCTGTTCGACAGAAAACTGAGTATCCAGCGTCCTACTTGACCGGTTATTCCCATTGACCTCATTTTGTGTGCTATCACTCCATGGTCACATTTATCGTTGGCCAGGGTTGTGGAGGTCATTGGTCTCCATGTTGGCCAGGGTTGTGGAGGTCATTGGTCTCCATGTTGGCCAGGGTTGTGGAGGTCATTGGTCTCCATGTTAGCCAAGGTTGTGGAGGTCATTGGTCTCCATGTTAGCCAAGGTTGTGGAGGTCATTGGTCTTCATGTTGGCCAGGGTTGTGGAGGTCATTGGTCTCCATGTTAGCCAAGGTTGTGGAGGTCATTGGTCTCCATGTTAGCCAAGGTTGTGGAGGTCATTGGTCTTCATGTTGGCCTGGGTTGTGAAGGTCATTGGTCTCCATGTTGGCCAGGGTTGTGGAGGTCATTGGTCTCCATGTTGGCCAGGGTTGTGGAGGTCATTGGTCTCCATGTTGGCCAGGGTTGTGGAGGTCATTGGTCTCCATGTTAGCCAAGGTTGTGGAGGTCATTGGTCTCCATGTTAGCCAAGGTTGTGGAGGTCATTGGTCTTCATGTTGGCCAGGGTTGTGGAGGTCATTGGTCTCCATGTTAGCCAAGGTTGTGGAGGTCATTGGTCTCCATGTTAGCCAAGGTTGTGGAGGTCATTGGTCTTCATGTTGGCCTGGGTTGTGAAGGTCATTGGTCTCCATGTTGGCCAGGGTTGTGGAGGTCATTGGTCTCCATGTTGGCCAGGGTTGTGGAGGTCATTGGTCTCCATGTTGGCCAGGGTTGTGGAGGTCATTGGTCTCCATGTTGGCCTGGGTTGTGGAGGTCATTGGTCTCCATGTTGGCCTGGGTTGTGGAGGTCATTGGTCTCCATGTTGGCCAGGGTTGTGGAGGTCATTGGTCTCCATGTTGGCCAGGGTTGTGGAGGTCATTGGTCTCCATGTTGGCCTGGGTTGTGGAGGTCATTGGTCTCCATGTTGGCCAGGGTTGTGGAGGTCATTGGTCTCCATGTTGGCCAGGGTTGTGGAGGTCATTGGTCTCCATGTTGGCCAGGGTTGTGGAGGTCATTGGTCTCCATGTTGGCCAGGGTTGTGGAGGTCATTGGTCTCCATGAAACTAGTGACCTGGCTCATAATCACTCTCTCAAATACTTTTATTATGTGGGACGTTAGTGCAACTGGTCTATAATTCTTTGCCAGTGCTTTGCTCCCTCCCTTGTGTAGAGGGGCAATGTCTGCTGCTTTAAGCACATCTGGTATCTCCCCCGTGTCCAAGCTCTTCCTCCACACTATACTGAGTGCCTGTGCTACTGGCACTTTGCATTTCTTTATAAATATTGAATTCCATAAGTCTGGACCTGGGGCCGAGTTCATGGGCATATTGTCAATTTCTCTTTCAAAATCTGCCACTCTCGTGTTGATATCAGTTATATTTACAGGTGTTTGGATATCACGCATAAAGAAATTGTCCGAATCTTCCACTTTCATGCTGAGTATTGGAGTGCTAAACATGTCCTCATACTGCTTTTTTAGGATTTCACTAATTTCTTTGTCATCCTCCGTGTATTAACCTTCACTAGTACAAATAGATCCAATACTGGCAGTGGTTTTCGCTTTTAATTTAGCATATGTGAAGAAATATTTTGGGTTTTTCTTTATTTCTTGAATTGCTTTCTGTTCTAGTTGCCTTTCTTCAGTCTGATAGGAATGCTTCAGTCTCTGTTCGATTTCTTCAATCTCCCTGTTTAAATTATTTGTTCTCTGTATGGAGAGTCGTGTCTGCTTAAGCATTTCCCTTAATTTCTTCCTTCTTTTGTAATGTCGTCTGCATTCTCTTTCTACATTGGACCTCTTTCGGGCTTTCCTCAAAGGAACATGTTTCAGACAGACTTCATATGCTTCAGAAGTCAGGTTTTTCTATTCCATGTGTAGGATTTTATTACTTAGAACATTTTCCCATTGAATGTTTGTAAGTTCCCTGTTTATTTTCTCCCAGTCTATCCTCTTATTATTAAAATTGAATTTATTGAATAGCCCTTCTGGCTTGTTGTTTCTCTTGGGCCTACTACCGTTATTAATGTTAGTTTGCACTTCAATGAGCTTGTGGTCCGAGTACGTAGTGTCTGAGACAGTAATGTCTCTGATTACCTCATCATTGTTCGTGAATATCAGGTCCAGCGTGTTCTCGTTCCTAGTTGGTTCTGTAATCTGCTGACTGAGCGAGAATTTGTCACAGAATCTCAGTAGTTCTCTGACCTGTGGTTGGTTATTTCCAGGTTGACTTCCTGCTATAATGTTATTGTTTATATATACCCAGAGATACTGAGTATCTCTCACAGAGACCCTGTGAGAGATACTCAGTATCTCTCACCTGGTCCTTGACACACACTATGTAACCCTTCATATTGTCCAGCCAATATACATATTATATGTACTCACCTATTTGTACTCACCTATGTGTGATTGCGGGGGTTGAGCTCTGGCTCTTTGGTCCCGCCTCTCAACCGTCAATCAACTGGTGTACAGGTTCCTGAGCCTATTGGGCTCTATCATATCTACATTATAAACTGTGTATGGAGTCAGCCTCCACCACATCACTGCCTAATGCATTCCATCTGTTAACTACTCTGACACTGACAAAAGTTCTTTCTAACGTCTCTGTGGCTCATGTGGGTACTCAGTTTCCACCTGTGTCCCCGTGTCCCACCAGTGTTGAATAGTTTATCCTTGTGTACCCTGTCAGTTTCCCCTGAGGATTTTGTAGGTACTGATCATGTCTCCCCTCACTCTTCTGTGTGTGTGTGAGAGGGTGGTGGAGGGGGGAGGGAGCGACCAGTTAGTTGGTCTGGTAGTGCCATGGAACCGGTTCCTGGAATGGCAGAGCCGAGCATATGAAACCCAGTAACTCACTACGGGAGAGGGAGAGAGGGACGGACGGAGGGAGGGAGAGAGAAAGAGAGGGAGAGGTGGGAGGGGCCGTCCACCAGGGCGTGTTGTAGTTATGGGTTCAGCAAAAGGCTTACGCAGGGGGGGGGGGAGGGGGTGAATAGAGGCAAAAGTGTAAAATAAGAGGCTAGAGGTTAGGTTAAAGCGGACATAACCTGGGCAGGGGCCCGGCGGGGTCTTGAAGCTGCCCTGCTCTTAATCTTGGAGGTGGTGAGGGGTGTTGTGGGGGTGGAGGCCTGGCCCCAGCACCCCCACACCCCCACCCCCCTCAGGGGATAGTCCCACCCACGCTGGGGTTTATAAATAGCTCGTCCTACCACCTTTTAACCCCGCGCCTTCCAGGATTTTCACATGGATGAGTCCCCCCGAGTCAGCGCGGGCTACAGGTCCCACTGACTGTGGCCTCCTCCGTCAGGGGGATTGTTGACATGGCAGGAATGTTGCCATAGTTGGTGCTGCCCACCTGGCAGGTCACCAGGCTCGCTGTCACCTGTACCTGGATTGTACCTGTGTAGGGTTCCGGGGATTCTTGTTCTTCCAAAGTCCACCAGGGGACTATGGCACCACTACTCTTCACTGGGACTATGGCACCACTACTCTTCACTGGGACTATGGCACCTCTACTCTTCACTGGGACTATGGCACCTCTACTCTTCACTGGGACTATGGCACCTCTACTCTTCACTGGGACTATGGCACCTCTACTCTTCAATGGGACTATGGCACCTCTACTCTTCACTGGGACTATGGCACCTCTGCTCTTCACTGGGACTATGGCACCACTACTCTTCACTGGGACTATGGCACCTCTACTCTTCACTGGGACTATGACACCTCTACTCTTCACTGGGACTATGGCACCTCTGCTCTTCACTGGGACTATGGCACCACTACTCTTCACTGGGACTATGGCACCTCTACTCTTCACTGGGACTATGGCACCACTACTCTTCACTGGGACTATGGCACCTCTACTCTTCACTGGGACTATGGCACCTCTACTCTTCACTGGGACTATGGCACCTCTGCTCTTCACTGGGACTATGGCACCACTACTCTTCACTGGGACTATGGCACCTCTACTCTTCACTGGGACTATGGCACCTCTACTCTTCACTGGGACTATGGCACCTCTACTCTTCACTGGGACTATGGCACCTCTGCTCTTCACTGGGACTATGGCACCACTACTCTTCACTGGGACTATGGCACCTCTACTCTTCACTGGGACTATGGCACCTCTACTCTTCACTGGGACTATGGCACCTCTACTCTTCACTGGGACTATGGCACCTCTGCTCTTCACTGGGACTATGGCACCACTACTCTTCACTGGGACTATGGCACCTCTACTCTTCACTGGGACTATGGCACCACTACTCTTCACTGGGACTATGACACCTCTACTCTTCACTGGGACTATGGCACCTCTACTCTTCACTGGGACTATGGCACCTCTGCTCTTCACTGGGACTATGGCACCACTACTCTTCACTGGGACTATGGCACCTCTACTCTTCACTGGGACTATGGCACCACTACTCTTCACTGGGACTATGGCACCTCTACTCTTCACTGGGACTATGGCACCTCTACTCTTCACTGGGACTATGGCACCTCTACTCTTCACTGGGACTATGGCACCTCTGCTCTTCACTGGGACTATGGCACCACTACTCTTCACTGGGACTATGGCACCTCTACTCTTCACTGGGACTATGGCACCACTACTCTTCACTGGGACTATGGCACCTCTACTCTTCACTGGGACTATGGCACCTCTACTCTTCACTGGGACTATGGCACCTCTGCTCTTCACTGGGACTATGGCACCACTACTCTTCACTGGGACTATGGCACCTCTACTCTTCACTGGGACTATGGCACCTCTACTCTTCACTGGGACTATGGCACCTCTACTCTTCACTGGGACTATGGCACCTCTGCTCTTCACTGGGACTATGGCACCTCTGCTCTTCACTGGGACTATGGCACCACTACTCTTCACTGGGACTATGGCACCTCTACTCTTCACTGGGACTATGGCACCTCTACTCTTCACTGGGACTATGGCACCTCTACTCTTCACTGGGACTATGGCACCTCTACTCTTCACTGGGACTATGGCACCTCTGCTCTTCACTGGGACTATGGCACCACTACTCTTCACTGGGACTATGGCACCTCTACTCTTCACTGGGACTATGGCACCACTACTCTTCACTGGGACTATGGCACCTCTACTCTTCACTGGGACTATGGCACCTCTACTCTTCACTGGGACTATGGCACCTCTGCTCTTCACTGGGACTATGGCACCACTACTCTTCACTGGGACTATGGCACCTCTACTCTTCACTGGGACTATGGCACCTCTACTCTTCACTGGGACTATGGCACCACTACTCTTCACTGGGACTATGGCACCACTACTCTTCACTGGGACTCTGGCACCACTACTCTTCACTGGGACTATGGCACCTCTGTGATGAGTAGGGAAATTGATGACAGAGAGCATGCACGGTGTTCCGGGCAATATTGCACAGTTGGTGCACGGCGTACATCAGTCATGATAATAATGTATAGGGGGGGGGGGATGATGTAATGTATAGGGGGGGGGGGATGATGTAATGTTGGAAAGTATTGAAAAATAAAATGTTTAAAGGATCGTGAGTGTGTCGGGTAGGATGTTCCATTTCTGTGAACGGAAGAGCGAGAAATTAAAATGTTTTTTCGGAGTAACAAAATGGGTCATTGATAGGGTGTGTGTGTACTCACCTAGTTGTGTTTGCGGGGGTTCAGCTCTGGCTCTTTGGTCCCGCCTCTCAACTGTCAATCAACTGGTGTACAGATTCCTGAGCCTATTGGGCTCTATCATATCTACACTTGAAACTGTGTATGGAGTCAGCCTCCACCACATTACTGCCTAATGCATTCCATTTGTCAACCACTCTGACACTAAAAAAGTTCTTTCTAATATCTCTGTGGCTCATTTGGGCACTCAGTTTCCACCTGTGTCCCCTTGTGCGTGTTCCCCTTGTGTTAAATAGCCTGTCTTTATTTACCCTATCAATTTCCTTGAGAATCTTGAATGTGGTGATCATGTTCCCCCTAACTCTTCTGTCTTCCAGCGAAGTGAGGTTTAATTTCCGTAGTCTCTCCTCGTAGCTCATACCTCTCAGCTCGGGTACTAGTCTGGTGGCAAATCTTTGAACCTTTTCCAGTTTAGTCTTATCCTTGACTAGATATGGACACCATGCTGGGGCTGCATACTCCAGGATTGGCCTCACATATGTGGTATACAAAGTTCTGAATGATTCTTTACACAAGTTTCTGAATGCCGTTCGTATGTTGGCCAGCCTGGCATATGCCGCTGATGTTATCCTCTTGAGATGTGCTGCAGGAGACAGGTCTGGCATGATATCAACTCCCAAGTCTTTTTCTTTCTCTGACTCCTGAAGAATTTCCTCTCCCAGATAATACCTTGTATTTGGCCTCCTGCTCCCTGCACCTATCTTCATTATATTACATTTGGTTGGGTTAAACTCTAACAACCACTTGTTCGACCATTCCTGCAGTTTGTCTAGGTCTTCTTGAAGCCTCAAACAGTCCTCTTCTGTCTTAATCCTTCTCATAATTTTGGCATCGTCCGCAAACATTGAGAGAAATGAATCTATACCCTCCGGGAGATCATTTACATATATCAGAAACAAGATAGGACCGAGTACAGAGCCCTGTGGGACTCCATTGGTGACTTCACGCCAATCCGAGATCTCACCCCTCACCGTAACTCACTGCTTCCTATTGCTTAGATACTCCCTTATCCACTGGAGCACCTTACCAGCTACACCTACACCTGTGTGTGTGTGTGTGTGTGTGTGTGTGTGTGTGTGTGTGTGTGTGTGTGTGTGTGTGTGTGTGTGTGTGTGTGTGTGTGAAAAAAGTAGAGTAGTAGTGGGAGAGACATTAGAGAAAGCTTGGAGGGGTGTAGTAGGGTAGAGATGATTGCACGTATGAGGATGAGTGACAAGAAATAGGTATGAATACAAATAATAAATGAGTAAAGATGAGTACATAGTCAACTCACGTGTGCAGTAACAGCTGCCTAAAAAGATGAGATACTCTCCCCTAACCCCCCCCCCCCCCCCACCCGCCAGGCATAACTGGTGATGAAGAACACTGGTGATATCAACTCATCCTGTTTCCCTCACACACACACACACACACACACACACACACACACACACACACACACACACACAGGGTGCGTGTGTCAGGGTGAGAAGAGAAGCAGAGAAAAGTTATGAAAATGATATAGCAAACAAAGCCAAGACAGAACCAAAGCTACTCCACAGTCACATCAGAAGGAAAACAACAGAGAAAGAACAGGTATTGAAACTTAGAACAGGCGAGGACAGGTATACAGAGAATGACAGAGAGGTGTGTGAGGAACTCAACAAGAGGTTCCAGGAGGTCTTCACAATAGAACAGGGTGAGGTCACTGTGCTAGGAGAAAGGGAGGTAAACCAGGCGGCCTTGGAGGAGTTCGAAATTACGAGAGAGGAGGTCAAGAGACACCTGCTGGATCTGGATGTTAGAAAGGTTGGTCCAGATGGGATCTCACCATGGGTACTGAAAGAGTGTGCAGAGGCACTTTGCTTGCCACTCTCCATAGTGTATAGTAAGTTACTAGAGACGGGAGACCTACCAGAAATATGGAAGACGGCGAATGTGGTCCCAATATACAAAAAGGGCGACAGACAAGAGGCACTGAACTACAGGCCAGTGTCCTTGACTTGTATACCATGCAAGGTGATGGAGAAGATCGTGAGAAAAAACCTGGTAACACATCTGGAGAGAAGGGACTTCGTGACAAATCGCCAACATGGATTCAGGGAGGGTAAATCTTGCCTTACAGGCTTGATAGAATTCTACGATCAGGTGACACAGATTAAGCAAGAAAGAGAGGGCTGGGCGGACTGCATTTTCTTGGATTGTCGGAAAGCCTTTGACACAGTACCGCATAAGAGGCTGGTACATAAGCTGGAGAGACAGGCAGGTGTAGCTGGTAAGGTGCTCCAGTGGATAAGGGAGTATCTAAGCAATAGGAAGCAGAGAGTTACGGTGAGGGGTGAGACCTCCGATTGGTGTGAAGTCACCAGTGGAGTCCCACAGGGCTCTGTACTCGGTCCTATCTTGTTTCTGATATATGTAAATGATCTCCCGGAGGGTATCGATTCATTTCTCTCAATGTTTGCGGACGATGCTAAAATTATGAGAAGGATTAAAACAGAAGAGGACTGTTTGAGGCTTCAAGAAGACCTAGACAAGCTGAAGGAATGGTCGAACAAATGGTTGTTAGAGTTTAACCCAACCAAATGTAATGTAATGAAGATAGGTGTAGGGAGCAGGAGGCCAGATACGGATATCATCTGGGAGAGGAAATTCTTCAGGAGTCAGAGAAGGAAAAAGACTTGGGGGTTGATATTACGCCAGACCTGTCTCCTGCAGCACATATCAAGCGGATAACATCAGCGGCATATGCCAGGCTGGCCAACATACGAACGGCATTCAGAAACTTGTGTAAAGAATCATTCAGAACTTTGTATACCACATATGTCAGGCCAATCCTGGAGTATGCAGCCCCAGCATGGAGTCCATATAGAGTCCATGGAGTCAAGGATAAGACTAAACTGGAAAAGGTTCAAAGATTTGCCACCAGACTAGTACCCGAGCTGAGAGGTATGAGCTACGAGGAGAGACTACGGGAATTAAACCTCACTTCGCTGGAAGACAGAAGAGTTAGGGGGAACATGATCACCACATTCAAGATTCTGAAGGGGATTGATAGGGTAGATAAAGACAGGCTATTTAACACAAGGGGAACACGCACAAGGGGACACAGGTGGAAACTGAGTGCCCAAATGAGCCACAGAGATATTAGAAAGAACTTTTTTAGTGTCAGAGTGGTTGACAAATGGAATGCATTAGGGGGTGATGTGGTGGAGGCTGACTCCATACACAGTTTCAAGTGTAGATATGACAGAGCCCGATAGGCTCAGGAATCTGTACACCTGTTGATTGACAGTTGAGAGGTGGGACCAAAGAGCCAGAGCTCAACCCCCGCAAACACAACTAGGTGAGTACAACTAGGTGAGTACACACACACACACACACACGTACCACAATGGGGAACATGTTGTACCAATTTTAAGCGGTACTACAGGGCGTGAGGCCCCCCCCCCCCCACGGTGTTGGGCCGCTGACGTGACGACAGCGATTTAAAGTTCATTGTTGTCACTCCTTCTCACTCCCTCATACCCAAACGACCTCTCAGGTCGAAGGGGCTGTTACAACTGAGCCACTCGTAACACCCTCGTCTGACCACATCCTCCCCCACCCAGCCCCCACCCCTTAGTCGCCTGGTCAGGTCTGGTCACCTGTCAGGTCTTAACCCCCGCCCTATTCCGGGCCACGAGGGAAGCTAGACAGTACAAAGTATAAGATATTTTATAGGGGGAACTATTGTTTCACAGAGCGAGCTAACTGGCTGAAAAATTCATTATTCTCTTCTCACTCACTGGCATTACTACAATCATCTTAACAGTCACTCAGGCAGTGAGTGAGTCAGTTAACCAGTCGCTTGGAGATGACTACTCTCACGGTGTTAATATTTAGTTAGCCATAGATTTAGATAATAAATTACACTTGAAATAGAGATAGAGAGATAAGCACTCTCTTCATTCTTCCACGATGCTTGTAGATTTAGTTAAAAAAAAAATCTTGGGTAGTATTTAAGGTAATATATAATATCCATCATGCTAATAACAGTAATTTTATTCCTTGCAACTTAAACCAAAGTCATAATATAACAGGGATAGTTATAAGAGCGTTATGTGTATTATTATTATTATTTAAATCCGTAGTCATATTATTTTTGTACAAATATCATTTAAGTAAAGTTTACCTTCAGTAATAAGTATAAAAGTGAAATAATGATCTTCATAATATCACTACATTTTATTCCTTGTAACTTAATCCCATCAGGGAACATTGTAAGACGAATTTATGCATTATAAAAATTGATCATACACATCGAGAGTTGACTATACACATCCAAATGTTTTTACAAACAAATATAGCAGTAACTGGTCGGGTAAATTACTAAATTGATTCATATTATTATTATTTTTATTATTTTTAAGTAACATCATCATCATACTATTAGTAATTTAAATTCTTGTAAGTTAAACAGCGTCAGATATTAACATCATAAAAGAGTTCATTATAGACATCGAGATGTCTATACTCATTCTAATGATCCATTCACCTATAGTAGTAAATAATAGTTATTAACTAATGTTTACAAATATTATACTGTCTTCATTTCATCCTAACTTTTTTGATCCGTGGGAATATGTGCACCAGAGAGACTCGTCTCACGTTTAGAGGGAGTCCACATACTTTGATTCTGAGTGAATATTTCGCCTCCAATATTCTCTATCCTCAGGCGAGTATTCTTTATCTGCAGTCACACTACAATAATGTTAACCAGACCACACACTAGAAGGTGAAGGGACGACGACATTTTGGTCTGTCCTGGACCATTCTCAAGTCGACTGTGAGAATCTACTTGACGTGAGAATGGTCCAGGACGGACCGAAACGTCGTCGTCCCTTCACATTCTAGTGTGTGGTCTAGCCAACATACTTTAGTGACATTATTGTGACTCATCGCCTGCACACTACAATAATATCGATATTCTCTAAGGAAAATTTCTGTAAACGTATTCTGCACTCGGACTTTTGATCATAATCTTTCCAATTTTCACACTGTTTAAAATCAACCCCAGTGTATTGTTTTCCGACCTCTGTCATAGCTTCAATCCCACTCCATAAACTTTCTCATTTCAGCATATTTCACTTCACTTATCCATAGTCAGAGTTCCACAGGCATCTTTATTTCTTCTTCCGTACGGTAGTGTCTATACACTAATTATACAGCTTCAGTTTTATCTTTGTGATACAGATCGTGACAGATTTCCTTATTGATTCCTTCATATTGCTTTTCAATCGCTGCAAATGCCTTTATGCGAGCAATAAACATGGGAATATCCTCGTAATCCACGACACAGCGTCCACGAGCAACATACATCCTCGGCTCCGTATCTGTTAGTTAACCCATTCCTCTCTACCATACCACCAACCACCTCATCTTCAACATGCTCGACTGAGGAAAAAATTAATTAAGAGTTAACTCAAATTTATAACCATCACCAATATCAATTATTTTTTTTATTATTAATACTATTTCCAATCTTTCGCTGTACACCTTACTCGCCATTCGTCATCCTGTATACTACAGCGCTCTAGCGTGCGTGGGGTCATCAGTAGTTGTAGTTATATCATTTTAATCTCGCTTTAACTCTTATCCCACATTACTTTTAACTGTTACAAGTTCTTTCTTGTGTTTTCTCTGCACATGCGCCAAATGTGCTAGTGCAGGGTGGTACGTTAGTCACCAGTCATTCTTTTCCTCCTAATCCGTATGGAATTTTCACATGTTTTATTGACTTATGGTGACTAGTCAAGCTTAAAATTAAATTAATACACAATTTAAAGCTTCAACGTTGATTGATAATAGTGTCATTTCGTATTCCTTCTAATATCGCCGTATCTTCACATTGGTCTATCACTGTTTGGTTAGCAGTATTATGTTCATTTAGTGGACCTGCGCGGTACTGACACACAGCAGCTAATAGGCAGGAAGCAAGTTAGGGATGATGAGAAGAGTATTTCTTCAACATTGACGCGATCACTTGCCACCACCACTTAGGGGCCTCGTAGCCTGGTGGATAGCGCGCAGGACTCGTAATTCTGTGGCACGGGTTCGATTCCCGCACGAGGCAGAAACAAATGGGCAAAGTTTCTTTCACCCTGAATGCCCCTGTTACCTAGCAGTAAATAGGTACCTGGGAGTTAGTCAGCTGTCACGGGCTGCTTCCTGGGGGTGGAGGCCTGGTCGAGGACCGGGCCGCGGGGACACTAAAAGCCCCGAAATCATCTCAAGATAACCTCAAGATAACCACGTTGGTAAAGGTGAAATTATCCACTGCATTCATGTTCAACTTTATGTAGTAATAAACTTATGCGTCGTGTATAAATGAGTAAAATCATTCTACGAACTTAATACAAATATGCTGAGACCAGCATGTTATCGCTGTTTCACTAGGTCTCTCACCTTGTTCATATTAACGCGCAAAAAAACACGTTTCTTTAGGTAACTAGTTCACTTGTTCGTAACATATTCAGGTTTCTGTTTATTAATTATTCTGATAAAACATGTTCTCTCTTCCACTGCATCTTAAACAGTTCTGTGATCAATTTATCATCCTACATAACCGGTCTACCTAGTACCAACCCTATCCTAATCTAATTTACTTAACACATACTTACAAATACACAAACAGATACATTTATATCACAAATTTGTGCATACAATCTCCTCCTTATATACAAAACATGATGAAACTTACACACGTATAATTACATTTACAAAACTCATTCAACTTAAGCAAATACTTAGTTGACTCACTTAAACATTCACAGACTCTCACATGCACACATTCACTCGGGGTTTTTAACTCACGTTCTCAAACTTGCACAGAATTCATAAACTCAGTCAAACATGTAAATACACTTATGTACTATCATATACACTTACTATCATATACACTTACTATCATATACACTTACTATCATATACACTTACTATCATATACACTCTTCCTCGTTACTTTACAAGACTCTCACAATTCACTTCAGGGATCCGAAACAGATGATGTGTTGGAACTGTTTAATGTATGACTTAAATCGTGAGTAAATGACTGTCTTGGTAAAATTTAACGTAATAAAAGGTGAGATGGGGAAGTTTTAATTACTGCATATTGGAGAGTAAACACCAAACCTGAAGTTTGAATAAGTTGCAAGGTATATTTGAATGATATAATAGAATTGGTAGTACAGAAGATGCACACAACGAATGGAATAGGAGCTGAGTGATTTGATGAGAGTAATGATATGAAACAGAACATGTCATGAAAGGTATGAAAGAGGAATGAGAGAGAGAGAGAGACAGGGGGGGGGAGACTATCTGGATAGGGAAGAGAGTGGGGAGTGTGTCTATATCTATCCACAGTTGGAGGGTAGGGGCTAGTGGCTAGCCTTATCCAAATTCATAGAGCAAATTGTCTGGGGTACAGGATAGACATAGAGTGATCTGGGTAGGCCTACGTTAAAAGCTTATCACCTATGTCCCAACACCTCGAATGATTTTCCTGAAGTATGAAATTGTAAACATGATGAAATCGGGGTCGTGTTGTCCGTAGAGCATACGGCGCCTCCTACGGTCGTTAATGTGTGATTATTGTCGTATCTTTCACTATTTTGGTCTCCACCCCTTAAATTACCCCCCTTTGCTGTCTGTAACCTTAAATCCAGTCACTCTTGCATTTTGTATGTTAAGAAGTCCCTTCTGCATCAGCCAAGTCAACTGAAGGGCTTCAGTATCATGGTGTGAGGATCTACGTGGGAAACTCTGCCCTCAATATCTTTAACCTGTATGCTCCTAGTGATAAGTTTAGTTATGCTGACCTTCCTATCTGTATTCAGACTGAGCCTAGCATCATTATAGGTGATTATAACGCTAGGCATAGCAATATTGGTAATTCGCAGTTCAGTAATCGTAACGGCAACCAACTAGTGTCACTATTAGGTAGTCACGATGATGCACAGATTGTGGGGGACCTTGAACCGACGCATATCTATGGAGGTATTCTTGATCTATGTCTCGGTGTCAACGTCTCCCACACCGTGTGTGCCACGTCAATAGTGCCAGATATGGCGTCTGATCATCTGGCCATATTAGCCACTGTAAACATTGGAAGCTCTATCCTCCCCGGCGGAGTGCTCAAGGGGAAGAGGCTTGGCTGTGCCCATCGATCAACGAGACAATCTTGTTGCTCATGTGTCAGATTGGTACAGTTCATCTGAGCCTTCATCAGTTGAAGATTTTAGCAATGAGCTCACAGGTACTATCGAACAGTTTATAGAATCACTTGATCCATCGTCCAGGCCACGTAACCCAAATTACACTGGTCATAGCACTTATGTTTATTATAATGATTCTAAATTGCATGCACTAAAACGCACTGCCAGAATAATTGGACCAGCTTATAAAAGGACCCGCACTGCTGAAATGCTTCGGCTCTTTCAAGCGGCTCTGGCTAAGGCCAGGGAACGTATAGTGGAGCTGAGGCAGACAGACTGGGAAACTTTTGTCAGTGGTCTCAATTCTCACACGCCACTAAGTCGGGCATGGAAGGATATCAACAAGATCAAAGGGAAAAATGCTGCAGAGATCTCGTACCCTAATCCTCTGCACAGAGCAAATGAGCTTGTTGATGCTTGGGCCACGACTTCCAGCTTTGACAGTCTTCCTCTACCCTCACAGAATGAATTAAATGATAGATATACTGATAGATCAAGGCTCCTTGACTTCATGCGTCATCAAGAGGATGACTGTGACATGCTTTTTACTGAATACGAACTAGACTCTGCTCTACATAAAGGCAAAGCTACATCACCCAGGGAGGAGGGAGTTACAGCATACTGCATATGCTTCTGCTAGTTCCAGGGAATCCCTTGCTTCAATTGTATAATATGAGCTATGTAACTGGGGAGCGTCCAAAGTCATGGACCAACAGTGTTATTATTCCCATTCCTAAACCTCACCAGCCGAGTGCTTTTCGCCCAATCTCCCTCACTAGTTGTCTCTCTAAGTGTCTTGAGAGGATGGTTCTCAACCGTCTCCTTTACAAAATTAGTAACATGTTGTCTCCCCAGATATATGGCTTTACGCATGGAAAGAGTGTACATCACTGTATTACCACATTCCTCACCCTGCATACTGATAGGTCATACACCACTTTCCTAGATCTTAAGTCAGCCTTTGACATTGCTAACCCACACGTCATTCTGAGTGAACTTGCTAAAATGAATGTTGAAGGATGGCTTCTACGGTGGATAAGAGGCTATCTATCCAACAGGAAGTCATCTGTACTGTTCTTAAGGCATAGGAGTGTAACGAGAGATTTTGAACTTGTCACTCCACAGGGAGGTGTCCTCAGTCCTACTCTGTTCAATGTGTTAATAAATGCACTTTTAAACTCAGTAACTAGGAGCCCAAGCGAACAAATCATTAGCTATGCGGATGATATACTGATCCACACCAATGGGTATACCAACACCCAAAATGTTCTGAACTCTGTACTGCACACATGTCAGGAACTAGGCTTAGTCATCTCAGTAGAGAAAACAAAGATCCTCAACCGACGCCCACCCAGACGGGGTGGGGCCGTTCGCAAAATGCAGTCGCATGATGGCTCTCTGCTCGACTATGTAACCAGATACAAATACTTCGGTCGGGAAGTTCCACTGTACCGCAATGTTGTAGCCAGACTGGGTCGCCAATGTAGAGAGAGGCTTCGTGCTCTCAAGGCTGTGGCAGGCTACCATCCAAGCTATGGTGCAAATGTGAGAATTGTCAAAACGATGTATCTCTCATATATTAGGTCTCTGATTGATTATGCTGCACCCATGCTTGCTCTAGTGCCTGAGAGAATGCTTGGAGGGCTGGAAAAGATGCAAAACGAAGCCATGAGGATTATCCTCAGATGCCCCCGTACAACTAAATTACTAAACTTGAGGAAGGAACTGAATATTTCATGTGTAAGTGATCGTATCACTGAAATTAATGCTTTAATTGGTATCAAGATGCTTAGGCTAACCCACCCTAACCCCTGCACTGAAGCCCTCCAAGCCTTCTTCCTTGAAGGTCAGCATCCCTCCAAATGGATTACCGTAACTGTCAATGTGCTCAGAATGTATAACTTTCATCACCCCTACCAAGAGAGACAACAACAACACTCTCCTGCCCCATGGCAGATCACTCCTTTCCAAATTACTGTCCCCCCTTTCCCACCCAAGAAGCTGATTAAAGAACAAGCCTTGCTTCCACAAGAAGCAAAGTACAATGCCTTAAGCCAAATTGATGCTTTAGTCAGAGAGCGCTGCCTTTCCCAGATTATTTACACTGATGGATCCTTGCACCAGTCCTATGGTGCAGCTGGAAGTGCAGTTGTTGTGACAGAGAGAGATGGTTCCTTCTCCCATGAGTGTGGAGCGCGTCTCAGTAACTGGGCCTCCACTCTTCAAACAGAATTGGTTGCCATAATCCTTGCACTCGACTGCGTATATGAATCCAAAGTTGACACGCTAATTGTAAGTGACTCCTTGTCATCCTTGACGGCCCTCAGCTCCCCAAGGCATAACTGTGACGTGCTTATCTCTGAAGCTAGACACAGATATGGTGAAATAATCAATGATTGAGTCAGAGTTTGTCTCCTTTGGATTCCTTCCCATATTGGTCTCCGAATGCATGATAGAACTGATGAGTTGGCCAAGACTTTTGCTCGTAAAGAGGTAATTGATTACCATCTTGGACTGCCTTTGAGCAGCCTGAGGGCAGCAATATCCCAGGAACATCAACTGAATCTCGTAGACTTGAGGCAAAGTGAAATTCACACCAGTTACTCCATCTATCATCACTCTATTATGCAGGAAGTACCGCATGTCTATGGGTCATCCAATAATGTTAGCAGACTTCTAGATGTTACCACTGCTAGGCTTAGGCTCGACTACAAGTACCTCTGGGAGTTTGTAACATCTGTGATGGAGATTTGACTAAATGTAAACTCTGTCAGCAGAACTATTTGCATACTTTGCGTCATTATATAATGGAATGTGAAAAATCGCGGAATTTAGAGATAACACCATCAATAATGTCCAAGAAATGTGTAAGTACTTCATTCATAATGATGTGCTGCCCGAAATCTTAGCGAAGTATCCAAAATTTGCTTAATGTAGGTAATGCATGCACATGACTGTAAAGCTGCCGCCCAGTTGGGTGGGTGTGGAGCACATGACTGTAAAGCTGCCGCCCAGTTGGGTGGGTGTGGAGCACATGACTGTAAAGCTGCCGCCCAGTTGGGTGGGTGTGGAGCACATGACTGTAAAGCTGCCGCCCAGTTGGGTGGGTGTGGAGCACATGACTGTAAAGCTGCCTCCCAGTTGGGTGGGTGTGGAGCACATGACTGTAAAGCTGCCTCCCAGTTGGGTGGGTGTGGAGCACATGACTGTAAAGCTGCCGTCCAGTTGGGTGGGTGTGGAGCACATGACTGTAAAGCTGCCGCCCAGTTGGGTGGGTGTGGAGCACATGACTGTAAAGCTGCCGCCCAGTTGGATGGGTGTGGAGCACATGACTGTAAAGCTGCCGCCCAGTTGGGTGGGTGTGGATCACATGACTGTAAAGCTGCCGCCCAGTTGGGTGGGTGTGGAGCACATGACTGTAAAGCTGCCGCCCAGTTGGGTGGGTGTGGAGCACATGACTGTAAAGCTGCCGCCCAGTTGGGTGGGTGTGGAGCAAGACTAGTAACTGTGACTCACCATAGATGTAAAGTGCCTTGTATAGTGACTGTTGTGAGCCTCTTATTGATCACTTGTGACACAAAAGATTATTGATGTGTGTATTTGTGTAGGTGATTAAATATGTATGTGTATGTATATATTTATATGTATAATATGTACATGTATGTATGTGTATGTGTACATGTATATATAACATTAATAATTGTGTAACTAGCTTCAAAAGATTGTTATTTGCTTAGCTAAACGAACTAGAGGGTTCAGATCCTGAACCGATTATGTGCCTCTGTAACCCTTTACACCACCGCCCACGGGATGGGTATGGGGTGCATAATAAAGAAATTGAATTGAATTCTTGGCGATTAAGGATGATGTTGTGGTATTGAGAATGATGTTTCTAATTCCTGTTAATTATGTCTTGTATCACCTCTTCATCTTTCTTGTATGCCTGAGTGAATGTATTTTTATAATACAGAAGAATGTCTTCCCTTGGGGGCCGACTTTCCATCCCTGGAGCCTGATTATGATTGAGGTAAACTCTAAGAATAATTAACTGTAGGAATATATTACTCTAATTATAAATTTACACAACGTTTCGAACCTACATGGTTCATTCTCAAGTGATGGGACTTGAGAATAATTGTGCTTGCGGAGGTTGAGCTTTGGCTCTTTGGTCCCGCCTCAGATATACATCCATCATGTTGTATTAACCGGTGTATATTTTGTTGTGTTGCAGGCTTGGGAGTGATGAGGTGCAGCAGGCTTGGCGTGTGGTGTTGAGGTGCGGCGTCAGGCGTGGGACCTCCCCTCCCCCCTCAGGGATGCCTGGTGCCTCCTGCAAGCAGCGTGTTCCCTGCAGGGGTGCGTGAAACAAGTGATGCTCGTACAAGTGTTTAGTTAAGCTGTGCACCGAGTGTTTGTGTATTGTATAGTGGAGGTGTCGTGCCCGTAGCCCTGGCACCATGCTGGTGGCCATACCCGAGGTGCCGGAGACCGCGCCGCAGCCGCCAGCCGCCACTCCCGCCACCAGTGACCACCACCAGGCTGTCAACCAGTGCGGCGCCGTGGTGGTGGCGGAAGGGGTGGCAGGGCGGGGTGACGCCGCGGGGGAGGGCAGGGTGGAAAGCGGCTCCAGCGATCCCACCGCTGCCACCACTGAAGCGAGAGTCAAGCTGGAGATGAAGCCGCCGGTGTCGGCCACTATCCCTAAATCCCGCACCAACCACCACCGCCGCACCCCGCCCACCCCACCTGCCCACTCCCCCCCGCCGCCCCCTGCCCACACCTCTCCCCCGCCCCATGCCTCGGCTACCCCCCCAGCACTCCACGACTTTCCTGCAGGTAAGTCTTCTGCGTTTCTCGCAATACTAAGCCTATGGCCTGCCGCCAACTGGTCAACTCTTCCCATTTTCACCGGGAGACCTCCAGAGGGTAGTAGCGGTCATGGCTTTGTCATATCAGTATAATGTGTAGACTGTTCAGCTATGTAGCGGGTATGTAGGAAGTGTGTTGACTATCTTGAGTGGGTTATCTTGAGATGATTTCGGGGCTTTTTAGTGTCCCCGCGGCCCGGTCCTCGACCAGACCTTCACCCCCAGGAAGCAGCCCGTGACAGCTGACTAACTCCCAGGTACCTATTTACTGCTAGGTAACAGGGGCATTCAGGGTGAAAGAAACTTTGCCCATTTGTTTCTGCCTCGTGCGGGAATCGAACCCGCGCCACAGAATTACGAGTCCTGCGCGCTATCCACCAGGCTACGAGGCCCCCTACACTGCGTCGGCAACACACTTGCCACATGTGTCACTTCTGACCCATACCCGACTGACAGGTGTCTAGTAAATATGTGCCCAGGCCTGATATATACAGTGTTATGTAGAATTATTTCCACCTTTGACAGTACTCTTCCTTTTTTTTTTTACTCCACTACGGGCTCACCATAGTCCGTGCTGCTTGGAAGCAGCGAATCTTAAACAACAACAAACTCCTACATTGTATTCCATAATACACCAAGGATGCAAGAGAGGTATTACATTGTATTACATTGTCAGAATTTCTCTTTGTCTATTGACTAGTTACTCAACCCTCTCGTTAACTGCCGGATGTGAGATTATACTTTAAAACTAAAAATAAAGAGTCGAGAGCAGCCGCCAGAGTCCAGTTCCTTGGTATCGTCTATCAACTAGCTCCTTTAGCTCCTGAACAACTTAGGGCACTGATAAGGATAACTCTTGGGATCTCGCACCAAATTTGTATCGGCGTGTGTGTGTGTGGCTATGAATCAGTCGAACCAGAATAGACGAACTACTGTCCGTAGTTCGAATGGGCAAATTGATGCTAACTGAACACCGGAATCTCGTTTGGACTCAATATTCAAAATCAAAATAATTCCAGTCAAACAATTGAACAACTAAACAACACAAGAGTAGTTAACGAGACAGTCTCCTGTTAACTACCTCAATTACGTTAACACGTCTCTACAGACAGTAATTAAAACAATAACAACTACATTACAGCTCCATCACACAGACAAGAACAATTGATTACAATCAATTTAATCAAAATAAACAATTAGCATAATTCATAATTACATCAATTACGTTAATTACTTTGTGTTCATTAATTACCTTAAATACTGTCAAAGGTAATTTATGTTAATTACAGTCTGTCACTACAAACACATTAATAATTATAACGATAATTTTCCACTAATTACCCTGCCACAAAAAAAAACAATCAGTGAGTAATTACATTAATAACTGCCACACGGTCACTAATTAATCAAGACGAATTACATTAACCCCACGCTATCACTTGAGACAACTTACCAAACCAGAAATTAGTCATTAACGTACTAATTACTTGAAATACACCGAATCAATGGAATTATTTCAATGACTCTCAGTTAATAACTAAAGATTACATAATTACTTCTCACACAGACAACTGAGAACACGGAACAAGTGATATATCAGATCACTAATTATACCACAACTCAAATCACCATATTAAAGTAATTAATAATAATTAGACAAACTATAATTCAGGTAATTACTCAGATGAAATCCACACTAGGAATTTATACACGAATACAGAGGTCAATTTAGAGTACTCAAATATAATGGCATTTATGTATGTAAAGTATGTATGTAAAACCTACTTGCCCGTTTTCTGTTGTGGGTCCTCTGGTAGGTTAGGATGAGGGCACGTTAGTACGACCGTTTCTTGACGTTGGGGGCACCTGAGAAGGACGGGACTGGATACAACACAGGTTGTGGAAGACATCCAAGGAATTGTATCAGTGTACACAACAATGATGTCCCAGAAAGTTGTGATGGACGGCACTATGTATAGCCACTCCGGCCTGGCACTTTCACCCTGGTAATTCTCCATTTGGGGTGGACGGTAGAGCGACGGTTTGGCGTCATGCAGGTCGGCGTTCGATCCCCCGACCGTCCACAAGTGGTTGGGCACCATTCCTTCCCTCCGTCCCATCCCAAATTTATGTATAATAGAGAGGAAAATAATGGGCAGAAAAGATTTTAGACATTTGCTTGGACAAGTATAGCAAAATTTGTCCATATTTGGTCCAAATGAATAAATGGCGACCACCTGAACCCTCGTTTTCTACGGCACAGCCGCCAGCAGCACCAAACACGGGGAGACTATGCTAAATTGTCAGACATTTCGTGGCTGTAACAAGTCGTGTTGTAGTGTAGTTAAAGATGGTTGACTAGGATTGTATGGTGAGATAATCACTATACAATTAACCGTCTGGTTAATCACCCTGTTAGGTCATTAGAGTGATGCGTGGTACAAGCGGTACCACGAGTAACGGTCAACCATATAAAATAGTCCAAGCGCAGTTAAAAGCTCTGTACCTCAAGGTACAGTCCTTGCACCACTGCTGTTCCTTATTCTCATATCTGATATAGACAAAAATACAAGTCACAGCTTCGTGTCATCCTTTGCAGATGACACAAAAATCAGCATGAAAATTACCTCGGCTGAAGACATTGAAAAACTACAAGCAGATATTAATAAAGTTTTTGATTGGACAGCAGAAAACATGATGTTTAACAGTGATAAATTCCAGGTGCTCAGATACGGCAAAAATGAGGACCTTAAACATAATACAGAGTACAAAACACAATCAAATTTGCCCATAGTAGAAAAACAGCATGTAAAGGATTTGGGAATAATGATGTCCGACGACCTAACGTTTAGGGAGCATAACCAAGCAAATATTGCGACAGCCAGAAAAATGATAGGATGGATTACGAGAACTTTCAAATCCAGGGATCCCATCACAATGGTTGTACTCTTCAAGTCACTTGTGTTGTCCCGTCTTGAGTACTGCTCAGTACTCACTTCCCCCTTCAGAGCAGGAGAGATTGCTGAAATAGAGGGAATACAGAGAACATATACGGCACGCATAGACGAGATAAAACACCTAAATTATTGGGATCGTCTCAAAGCTCTCCAAATGTACTCTCTAGAAAGGACACGAGAGAGATACCAAATAATATACACATGGAAAATACTGGAGGGACAGGTCCCTAATCTACACAGTAAAATAACAACGTACTGGAGTGAACGATATGGAAGAAAATGCAGAATAGAACCAGTGAAGAGCAGAGGTGCCATAGGCACAATCAGAGAACACTGTATAACCATCAGTGGTCCAGTGAAGAGCAGAGGTGCCATAGGCACAATCAGAGAACACTGTATAAACATCAGAGCTCCAGTGAAGAGCAGAGGTGCCATAGGTACAATCAGAGAACACTGTCTGAACATCAGAGGTCCAGTGAAGAGTAGAGGTGCCATAGGCACAATCAGAGAACACTGTCTGAACATCAGAGGTCCAGTGAAGAGTAGAGGTGCCATAGGCACAATCAGAGAACACTGTCTGAACATCAGAGGTCCAGTGAAGAGTAGAGGTGCCATAGGCACAATCAGAGAACACTGTATAAACATCAGAGGTCCGGGGTTGTTCAACGTCCTCCCAGCAAGCATAAGAAATATTGCCGGAACAACCGTGGACATCTTCAAGAGGAAACTAGATAGTTTCCTCAAAGGAGTGCCGGACCAACCGGGCTGTGGTGGGTATGTGGGCCTGCGGGCCGCTCCAAGCAACAGCCTCGTGGACCAAACTATCACAAGTCGAGCCTGGCCTCGGGCCGGGCTTGGGGAGTAGAAGAACTCCCAGAACCCCATCAACCAGGTACCTGCCCAACCACCTGGCTAACACCAGCACCTGTGAGACGGAGCTCTCAACACAGGTGAGGGAGGAGGGAGAGTTCGAGAAGAGAATATGTGGAGTTGAGCATGTGAGGAGTGTGTCAATATGGCAGTGGACTGGCGTGTTGTGTTGTGGTGACCTCTTGTATTAACCACCAGGCCTGCCACCACTGCCGCCACGTATTATTGTCACTTCCACTACTGCCGCCACGTATTATTGTCACCACCACCACTACTGCCGCCACGTATTATTGTCCCCACCACTACTGCCGCCACGTATTATTGTCCCCACCACTACTGCCGCCACGTATTATTGTCCCCACCACTACTGCCGCCACGTATTATTGTCCCCACCACTACTACCGCCACGTATTATTGTCACCACCACTACTGCCGCCACGTATTATTGTCATTACCACCACCACCACTACTGCCGCCACGTATTATTGTCACCACCACTACTGCCGCCACGTATTATTGTCATTACCACCACCACCACTACTGCCGCCACGTATTATTGTCACCACCACTACTGCCGCCACGTATTATTGTCATTACCACCACCACCACTACTGCCGCCACGTATTATTGTCACCACCACCACCACCACTACTGCTGCCACGTATTATTGTCCCCACCACTACTGCTGCCACGTATTATTGTCCCCACCACTACTGCCGCCACGTATTATTGTCCCCACCACTACTGCCGCCACGTATTATTGTCCCCACCACAACTGCCGCCACGTATTATTGTCCCCACCACCACCACCACTACTGACGCCACGTATTATTGTCCCCACCACCACCACCACTACTGACGCCACGTATTATTGTCCCCACCACTACTGCCGCCACGTATTATTGTCACCACCACTACTGCCGCCACGTATTATTGTCCCCACCACTACTGCCACCACGTATTATTGTCCCCACCACTACTGACACCACGTATTATTGTCCCCACCACCACTACTGACGCCACGTATTATTGTCCCCACCACCACCACCACTACTGACGCCACGTATTATTGTCCCCACCACTACTGCCGCCACTTATTATTGTCCCCACCACTACTGCCGCCAGGTATTATTGTTCCCACCACTACTGCCGCCACGTATTATTGTCCCCACCACTACTGCCGTCACGTATTATTGTCCCCACCACTACTGCCACCACGTATTATTGTCCCAACCACCACCACCACTACTGCCGCCACGTATTATTGTCCCCACCACTACTGTCGCCACGTATTATTGTCCCCACCACTACTGCCGTCACGTATTATTGTCCCCACCACTACTGCCACCACGTATTATTGTCCCCACCACTACTGACACCACGTATTATTGTCCCAACCACCACCACCACTACTGCCGCCACGTATTATTGTCCCCACCACTACTGCCGCCACGTATTATTGTCCCCACCACTACTGCCGTCACGTATTATTGTCCCCACCACTACTGCCACCACGTATTATTGTCCCCACCACTACTGACACCACGTATTATTGTCCCAACCACCACCACCACTACTGCCGCCACGTATTATTGTCCCCACAACTACTGCTGCCACGTATTATTGTCCCCACAACTACTGCTGCCACGTATTATTGTCCCCACCACTACTGCCGCCACGTATTATTGTCCCCACCACTACTGCCGCCACGTATTATTGTCCCCACCACTTCTGCCGCCACGTATTATTGTCCCCACCACTACTGCCACCACGTATTATTGCCACCACCCCCATCACCACTACTGCCGCCACGTATTATTGTCCCCACCACTACTGCCATCACGTATTATTGTCCCCACTACTACTGCCGTCACGTATTATTGTCCCCACCACTACTGCCACCACGTATTATTGTCCCCACCACTACTGCCGCCACGTATTATTGTCCCCACCACTACTGCCACCACGTATTATTGTCCCCACCACTACTGCCACCACGTATTATTGTCCCCACCAATACTGCCGCCACGTATTATTGCCACCACCCCCATCACCACTACTGCCGCCACGTATTATTGTCCCCACCACTACTGCCACCAGGTATTATTGTCCCCACCACTACTGCCGCCACGTATTATTGCCACCACCCCCATCACCACTACTGCCGCCACGTATTATTGTCCCCACCACTACTTCCGCCACGTGTTATTGTCCCCACCACTACTGCCGCCACGTATTATTGTCCACACCACTACTGCCGCCACGTATTATTGTCCCCACCACTACTGCCACCACGTATTATTGTCCCCACCACTACTGCCACCACGTATTATTGTCCCCACCAATACTGCCGCCACGTATTATTGCCACCACCCCCATCACCACTACTGCCGCCACGTATTATTGTCCCCACCACTACTGCCACCAGGTATTATTGTCCCCACCACTACTGACACCACGTATTATTGTCCCAACCGCCACCACCACTACTGCCGCCACGTATTATTGTCCCCACAAATACTGCTGCCACGTATTATTGTCCCCACCACTACTGCCGCCACGTATTATTGTCCCCACCACTACTGCCGCCACGTATTATTGTCCCCACCACTACTGCCGCCACGTATTATTGTCACCACCACTACTGCCGCCACGTATTATTGTCACCACCACTACTGCCGCCACGTATTATTGTCCCCACCACTACTGCCATCACGTATTATTGTCCCCACCACTACTGCCGCCACGTATTATTGTCACCACCACTACTGCCGCCACGTATTATTGTCCCCACCACTACTGTCGCCACGTATTATTGTCCCCACCACTACTGCCGCCACGTATTATTGTCCCCACCACTACTGCCGCCACGTATTATTGTCCCCACCACTACTGCCGCCACGTATTATTGTCCCCACCACTACTGCCGCCACGTATTATTGTCACCACCACCACCACAACCACCACCACCACTACTGCCGCCACGTATTATTGTCCCCACCACTACTGCCGCCACGTATTATTGTTCCCACCACCACTACTACTGCCGCCACGTATTATTGTCACTACCACTACTGCCACCACTTATTATTGTCACCACCACTACTGCCACCAAGTATTATTGTCCCCACCACTACTGCCACCACGTATTATGGTCCCCACCACTACTGCCGCCACGTATTATTGTCCCCACCACTACTGCCGCCACGTATTATTGTCACTTCCACTACTGGCGCCACGTATTATTGTCACCACACTCTCTACCACCACTACTGCCGCAACGTATTATTCTCACCACCACCACCACTACTGCCGCAACGTATTATTGTCCCCACCACTACTGCCGCCACGTATTATTGTCACTTCCACTACTGCCACCACGTATTATTGTCCCCACTACTACTACCACCACGTATTATTGTCCCCACAACTACTGCCGCCACGTATTATTGTCCCCACCACTACTGCAGCCACGTATTATTGTCCCCACCACTACTGCCGCCAGGTATTATTGTCCCCACCACTACTGCCGCCACGAATTATTGTCCCCACCACCACCACCACCACTACTGCCACCACGTATTATTGTCCCCACAACTACTGCCGCCATGTAATATTGTCCCCACCACTACTGCCCCCACGTATTATTGTCACCACCACTACTGCCACCACGTATTATTGTCCCCACTACTACTACCACCACGTATTATTGTCCCCACAACTACTGCCGCCAGGTATTATTGTCCCCACCACTACTGCAGCCACGTATTATTGTCCCCACCACTACTGCCGCCAGGTATTATTGTCCCCACCACTACTGCCGCCACGTATTATTGTCACCACCACCACTACTGCAGCCACGTATTATTGTCACCACCACCACCACCACCACTGCTGCCACCACGTATTATTGTCACCACCACCACCACCACCACTACTGCCGCCACGTATTATTGTCACTACCACCACCACCACCACTACTGCCGCCACGTATTACTGTCCCCACCGCTACTGCCGCCACTTATTATTGTCACCACCACCACCACTACTGCCGCCACGTATTACTGTCCCCACCGCTACTGCCGCCACGTATTATTGTCCCCACCACTACTGCCGCCACGTATTACTGTCCCCACCACTACTGCCACCACGTATTATTGTCACCACCACTACTGCCACCACGTATTATTGTCACCACCACTACCACCACCACTACTGCCGCCACGTATTACTGTCCCCACCGCTACTGCCACCACTTATTATTGTCACCACCACCACCACTACTGCCGCCACGTATTACTGTCCCCACCGCAACTGCCGCCACGTATTATTGTCTCCACCACTACTGCCGCCACGTATTACTGTCCCCACCACTACTGCCACCACGTATTATTGTCACCACCACTACTGCCACCACGTATTATTGTCACCACCACTACTACCACCACGTATTATTATCACCACACTACTACTACCACCACGTATTATTGTCCCCACCACTACTGCCGCCACGTTTTATTGTCAACACCACTACTGCCGCCACGTATTATTGTCACCACCACTACTGCCGCCACGTATTATTGTCACCACCACCACCACCACTACTGCCGCAACGTATTTTTGTCACCACCACTACTGCCGCCACGTATTATTGTCACCACCACTACTGCCGCCACGTATTATTGTCACCACCACTACTGCCGCCACGTATTATTGTCACCACCACCACCACCACTACTGCCACCACGTATTATTGTCACCACCACCACCACTACTGCCACCACGTATTATTGTCCCCACCACTACTGCCGCCACGTATTATTGTCACCACCACTACTGCCACTACGTATTATTGTCACCACCACCACCACCACTACTCCTACCACGTATTATTGTCACCACCACCACCACTACTGCCACCACCACCACCACTACTGCTACCACGTATTATTGTCACCACCACCACCACAACTGCCGCCACGTATTATTGTCACCACCACCACAACTGCCACCACGTATTATTGTCACCACCACCACCACTACTGCCGCCACGTATTATTGTCATCACCACTACCACCACCACCACCTCTACTGCTTCCACGTATTATTGTCCCCACCACTACTGCCGCGCCGCCACGTATTATTGTCCCCACCACTACTGCCGCCACGTATTATTGTCACCACCAGTACTACCGCCACGAATTATTGTCACCACCACCACCACCTCTACTGCCACAACGTATTATTGTCCCCACCACTACTGCCGCCACGTATTATTGTCCCCACCACTACTGCCGCCATGTATTATTGTCCCCACCACCACCTCTACTGCCACAACGTATTATTGTCCCCAACACCACCACTACTGCCGCCACGTATTATTGCCATCACCACGTATTATTGTCCCCACCACTACTGCCGCAACGTATTATTGTCACCACCACCACTACTGCCACCACGTATTATTGACCCCCCCACTACCTCCACGTATTATTGTCCCCACCACTACTACTGCTACGTATTATTGTCACCACCACCACTACTGCCACCACGTATTATTGTCCCCACCACTACTGCCGCCACGTATTATTGTCACCACCACCACTACTGCCACCACCTATTATTGTCCCCACCACTACTGCCGCCAAGTATTATTGTCACCACCACCACCACTACTACTGCCACCACGTATTATTGACCCCACCACTACTGCCGTCACGTATTATTGTCCCCACCACTACTGCCGCCACGTATTATTGTCACCACCACCACCAGCCCCACTACTGCCACCACGTATTATTGTCCCCACCACTACTGCCGCCACGTATTATTGTCCCCACCACCTCCACCACTACTGCCACCATGTATTATTGTCCCCACCACTAATGCAACCACGTATTATTGTCCCCACCACTACTGCCGCCACGTATTATTGTCCCCACAACAACCACCACTACTGCCGCCACGTATTATTGTCACTACCACCACCACCACTACTGCCACCACGTATTATTGTCCCCACCACTACTGCCGCCACGTATTATTGTCCCCACCACTACTGCCGCCAATACGTGCCGCCACGTATTATTGTCCCCACCACTACTGCCGCCTCGTATTATTGTCCCCATAACCACCACCACTACTGCCGCCACGTATTATTGTCCCCACCACTGCCGCCACGTATTATTGTCCCCACCACTACTGCCGCCACATATTATTGCCCTCACCACTACTGCCGCCACGTATTATTGTCACCACCACCACCACCACTACTGCCACCACGTATTATTGTCCCACCACTACTGCCGCCACATATTATTGTCCCCACCACTACTGCCGCCACGTATTATTGTCCCCACCACTACTGCCGCCACGTATTATTGTCCCCACCACTACTGCCGCCACGTATTATTGTCCCCACCCCTACTGCCGCCACGTATTATTGTCATTACCACCGCCACCACAACTGCCGCCACGTATTATTGTCACCACCACCACCACCGCTACTGCCGCCACGTATTATTGTCACCACCACTACTTTCAACACTTATTATTGTCCCCACCACTACTGCCACCACGTATTATTGTCCCCACCACTACTGCCGCCACGTATTATTGTCACCACCACCACTACTGCCGCCACATATTATTGTCCCCACCACTACTGTCACCACGTATTATTGTCCCCACCACTTCTTGCGCCACGTATTATTGTCCCCACCACTACTCCCGCCACGTATTATTGTCACTTCCACTACTGGCGCCACGTATTATTGTCACCACACTCTCTACCACCACTACTGCCGCAACGTATTATTCTCACCACCACCACCACTACTGCCGCAACGTATTATTGTCCCCACCACTACTGCCGCCACGTATTATTGTCACTTCCACTACTGCCACCACGTATTATTGTCCCCACTACTACTACCACCACGTATTATTGTCCCCACAACTACTGCCGCCACGTATTATTGTCCCCACCACTACTGCAGCCACGTATTATTGTCCCCACCACTACTGCCGCCAGGTATTATTGTCCCCACCACTACTGCCGCCACGAATTATTGTCCCCACCACCACCACCACCACTACTGCCACCACGTATTATTGTCCCCACAACTACTGCCGCCATGTAATATTGTCCCCACCACTACTGCCCCCACGTATTATTGTCACCACCACTACTGCCACCACGTATTATTGTCCCCACTACTACTACCACCACGTATTATTGTCCCCACAACTACTGCCGCCAGGTATTATTGTCCCCACCACTACTGCAGCCACGTATTATTGTCCCCACCACTACTGCCGCCAGGTATTATTGTCCCCACCACTACTGCCGCCACGTATTATTGTCACCACCACCACTACTGCAGCCACGTATTATTGTCACCACCACCACCACCACCACTGCTGCCACCACGTATTATTGTCACCACCACCACCACCACCACTACTGCCGCCACGTATTATTGTCACTACCACCACCACCACCACTACTGCCGCCACGTATTACTGTCCCCACCGCTACTGCCGCCACTTATTATTGTCACCACCACCACCACTACTGCCGCCACGTATTACTGTCCCCACCGCTACTGCCGCCACGTATTATTGTCCCCACCACTACTGCCGCCACGTATTACTGTCCCCACCACTACTGCCACCACGTATTATTGTCACCACCACTACTGCCACCACGTATTATTGTCACCACCACTACCACCACCACTACTGCCGCCACGTATTACTGTCCCCACCGCTACTGCCACCACTTATTATTGTCACCACCACCACCACTACTGCCGCCACGTATTACTGTCCCCACCGCAACTGCCGCCACGTATTATTGTCTCCACCACTACTGCCGCCACGTATTACTGTCCCCACCACTACTGCCACCACGTATTATTGTCACCACCACTACTGCCACCACGTATTATTGTCACCACCACTACTACCACCACGTATTATTATCACCACACTACTACTACCACCACGTATTATTGTCCCCACCACTACTGCCGCCACGTTTTATTGTCAACACCACTACTGCCGCCACGTATTATTGTCACCACCACTACTGCCGCCACGTATTATTGTCACCACCACCACCACCACTACTGCCGCAACGTATTTTTGTCACCACCACTACTGCCGCCACGTATTATTGTCACCACCACTACTGCCGCCACGTATTATTGTCACCACCACTACTGCCGCCACGTATTATTGTCACCACCACCACCACCACTACTGCCACCACGTATTATTGTCACCACCACCACCACTACTGCCACCACGTATTATTGTCCCCACCACTACTGCCGCCACGTATTATTGTCACCACCACTACTGCCACTACGTATTATTGTCACCACCACCACCACCACTACTCCTACCACGTATTATTGTCACCACCACCACCACTACTGCCACCACCACCACCACTACTGCTACCACGTATTATTGTCACCACCACCACCACAACTGCCGCCACGTATTATTGTCACCACCACCACAACTGCCACCACGTATTATTGTCACCACCACCACCACTACTGCCGCCACGTATTATTGTCACCACCACTACCACCACCACCACCTCTACTGCTTCCACGTATTATTGTCCCCACCACTACTGCCGCGCCGCCACGTATTATTGTCCCCACCACTACTGCCGCCACGTATTATTGTCACCACCAGTACTACCGCCACGAATTATTGTCACCACCACCACCACCTCTACTGCCACAACGTATTATTGTCCCCACCACTACTGCCGCCACGTATTATTGTCCCCACCACTACTGCCGCCACGTATTATTGTCCCCACCACCACCTCTACTGCCACAACGTATTATTGTCCCCAACACCACCACTACTGCCGCCACGTATTATTGCCATCACCACGTATTATTGTCCCCACCACTACTGCCGCAACGTATTATTGTCACCACCACCACTACTGCCACCACGTATTATTGACCCCCCACTACCTCCACGTATTATTGTCCCCACCACTACTACTGCTACGTATTATTGTCACCACCACCACTACTGCCACCACGTATTATTGTCCCCACCACTACTGCCGCCACGTATTATTGTCACCACCACCACTACTGCCACCACCTATTATTGTCCCCACCACTACTGCCGCCAAGTATTATTGTCACCACCACCACCACTACTACTGCCACCACGTATTATTGACCCCACCACTACTGCCGTCACGTATTATTGTCCCCACCACTACTGCCGCCACGTATTATTGTCACCACCACCACCAGCCCCACTACTGCCACCACGTATTATTGTCCCCACCACTACTGCCGCCACGTATTATTGTCCCCACCACCTCCACCACTACTGCCACCATGTATTATTGTCCCCACCACTAATGCAACCACGTATTATTGTCCCCACCACTACTGCCGCCACGTATTATTGTCCCCACAACAACCACCACTACTGCCGCCACGTATTATTGTCACTACCACCACCACCACTACTGCCACCACGTATTATTGTCCCCACCACTACTGCCGCCACGTATTATTGTCCCCACCACTACTGCCGCCAATACGTGCCGCCACGTATTATTGTCCCCACCACTACTGCCGCCTCGTATTATTGTCCCCATAACCACCACCACTACTGCCGCCACGTATTATTGTCCCCACCACTGCCGCCACGTATTATTGTCCCCACCACTACTGCCGCCACATATTATTGCCCTCACCACTACTGCCGCCACGTATTATTGTCACCACCACCACCACCACTACTGCCACCACGTATTATTGTCCCACCACTACTGCCGCCACATATTATTGTCCCCACCACTACTGCCGCCACGTATTATTGTCCCCACCACTACTGCCGCCACGTATTATTGTCCCCACCACTACTGCCGCCACGTATTATTGTCCCCACCCCTACTGCCGCCACGTATTATTGTCATTACCACCGCCACCACAACTGCCGCCACGTATTATTGTCACCACCACCACCACCGCTACTGCCGCCACGTATTATTGTCACCACCACTACTTTCAACACTTATTATTGTCCCCACCACTACTACCACCACGTATTATTGTCCCCACCACTACTGCCGCCACGTTTTATTGTCAACACCACTACTGCCGCCACGTATTATTGTCACCACCACTACTGTCACCACGTATTATTGTCCCCACCACTTCTTGCGCCACGTATTATTGTCCCCACCACTACTCCCGCCACGTATTATTGTTACCACCACCACCACCACTACTGCCGCCACGTATTATTGTCACCACCACCACCACTACTTTCACCACGTATTATTGTCCCCACCACTACTGCCACCACGTATTATTGTCCCCAACACTACTGCCGCCACGTATTATTGTCACCACCACCACCACTACTGCCGCCACGTATTATTGTCCCCACCACCACCACCACTACTGCCGCCACGTATTATTGTCACCACCACCACCACTACTGCCGCCACGTATTATTGTCCCCACCACTACTGCCGCCACGTATTATTGTCACCACCACTACTGCTACCACGTATTATTGTCCCCACCACTACTGCCGCCACGTATTATTGTCCCCACCACTACTGCCGCCACGTATTATTGTCACCACCACTACTGCTACCACGTATTATTGTCCCCACCACTACTGCCGCCACGTATTATTGTCCCCACCACTACTGGCGCCACGTATTATTATCACCACCACCTCCACCACTACTGCCATCACGTATTATTGTCCCCGCCACTACTGCCGCCACGTATTATTGTCCCCACCACTACTGCAGCCACGTATTATTGTACCCACCACTACTGCCGCCACGTATTATTGTCCCCACCACTACTGCCGCCACGTATTATTGTCACCAACACTACTGCTACCACGTATTATTGTCCCCACCACTACTCCCGCCACGTATTATTGTCCCCACCACTACTGCCGCCACGTATTATTGTTACCACCACCACCACCACTTCTGCCGCCACGTATTATTGTCACTACCGTTACTGCCGCCACGTATTATTGTCCCCACCACTACTGCCGCCACATATTATTGTCACCACCACCACCACTACTACTGCCGTCACGTATTATTGTCCCCACCACCACCACCACTACTGCCACCATGTATTATTGTCCCCACCACTACTGCCACCACGTATTATTGTCCCCACCACTACTGCCGCCACGTGTTATTGTCACCACCACCACCTCCACCACTACTGCCACCACGTATTATTGTACCCACCACCACCACCACTACTGCCACCACGTATTATTGTCCCCACCACTACTTCCGCCACGTATTATTGTCACCACCACTACTGCCGCAACGTGTTATTGTCACCACCACCACTACTGCCACCACGTATTATTGTCCCCACCACTACTGCCGCCACGTATTATTGTCACCACCACTACTGCCGCCACGTGTTATTGTCACCACCACCACTACTGCCACCACGTATTATTGTCCCCACCACTACTGCCGCCACGTATTATTGTCACCACCACTACTGCCGCCACGTGTTATTGTCACCACCACCACCACCACCACTACTGCCACCACGTATTATTGTACCCACCACCACCACCACTACTGCCACCACGTATTATTGTCACCACCACCACTACTGCCACCACGTATTATTGTCACCACCACCACCACCACTGCTGCCGCCACGAGTTATTGTCACCACCACCACCACCACTACTGCCACCACGTATTATTGTCACCACCACCACTACTGCCGCCACGTGTTATTGTCACCACCACCACCACTACTGCCGCCACGTGTTATTGTCACCACCACCACCACCACCACTACTGCCACCACGTATTATTGTCACCACCACCACTACTGCCACCACGTAATATTGTCACCACCACCACCACCACTACTGCCACCACGTATTATTGTCACCACCACCACCACCACTGCTGACGCCACGTATTATTGTCCCCACCACTACTGCCACCACGTATTATTGTCCCCACCACTACTGCCAACACGTATTATTGTCCCCACCACTACTGCCACCACGTATTATTGTCACCACCACTACTGCCACCACGTATTATTGTCCCCCCCACTACTGCCACCACGTGTTATTGTCCCCACCACTACTGCCAACACGTATTATTGTCCCCACCACTACTGCCACCACGTGTTATTGTCCCCACCACTACTGCCACCACGTGTTATTGTCACCACCACTACTGCCGCCACGTATTATTGTTCCCACCACCACCACCACCACTACTGCCAGCACGTATTATTGTCCCCCCCACTACTGCCACCACGTGTTATTGTCACCACCACTACTGCCGCCACGTATTATTGTTCCCACCACCACCACCATCACTACTGCCACCACGTATTATTGTCCCCACCACTACAGCCACCACGTGTTATTGTCACCACCACTACTGCCGCCTCGTATTAATGTCCCCACCACCACCACCACTACTGCCGCCACGTATTATTGTCCCCACCACCACCACCACCACTGCTGCCGCCACGTATTATTGTCACCACTACCACCACCACTACTGCCGCCACGTATTATTGTCACTACCACTACTGCCACCACGTATTATTGTCACCACCACCACCACTACTGCCGCCACGTATTATTGTTCCCACCACTACTGCCACCACGTATTATTGTCACCACCACCACCACCACTACTGCCGCCACGTATTATTGTCACCACCACTACTGCCACCACGTATTATTGTCACCACCACCACCACTACTGCCGCCACGTATTATTGTTCCCACCACTACTGCCACCACGTATTATTGTCACCACCACCACCACTACTGCCGCCACGTATTATTGTTCCCACCACTACTGCCACCACGTATTATTGTCACCACCACCACCACTACTGCCGCCACGTATTATTGTTCCCACCACTACTGCCGCCATGTATTATTGTCACCACCACCACCACTACTGCCGCCACGTATTATTGTCCCCACCACCACCACCACTACTGCCGCCACGTATTATTGTCACTACCACCAATACCACTACTGCCACCACGTATTATTGTCCCCACCACTACTGCCGTCCCGTATTATTGTCCCCACCACCACCACCACTGCCATCACGTATTATTGTCCCCACCACCACCACTACTGCCACCACGTATTATTGTCCCCACCACCACCACTACTGCCGCCACGTATTATTGTCCCCACCACCACCACTACTGCCGCCACGTATTATTGTCCCCACCACCACCACTACTGCCGCCACATATTATTGTCCCCACCACCACCACTACTGCCGCCACATATTATTGTCCCCACCACCACCACTACTGCCACCACGTATTATTGTCCCCACCACCACCACTACTGCCGCCACGTATTATTGTCCCCACCACCACCACTACTGCCGCCACATATTATTGTCCCCACCACCACCACTACTGCCGCCACATATTATTGTCCCCACCACCACCACTACTGCCACCACGTATTATTGTCCCCACCACCACCACTACTGCCGCCACATATTATTGTCCCCACCACCACCACTACTGCCACCACGTATTATTGTCACCACTACCACCACCACTACTGCCACCACGTATTATTGTCACCACCACCACCACTACTGCCACCACGTATTATTGTCACCACCACCACCACTACTGCCGCCACGTATTATTGTCACCACCACCACCTCTACTGCCACCACGTATTATTGTCCCCACCACTACTGCTGCCACGTATTATTGTCCCCATTACTACTGCCGCCACGTATTATTGTCCCCACCACTACTGCCACCACCTATTATTGTCCCCACCACTACTGCCACCACGTATTATTGTCACCACCACTACTGCCGCCACGTATTATTGTCACCACCTCCACCACTACTGCCGCCACGTATTATTGTCCCCACCACCACCACTACTGCCGCCACGTATTATTGTCCCCACCACTACTGCCACCACGTATTATTGTCCCCACCACTACTGCCACCACGTATTATTGTCCCCACCACTACTGCCGCCACGTATTATTGTCCCCACCACTACTGCCGCCACGTATTTTTGTCACCAGCACTACTGCTACCACGTATTATTGTCCCCACCACTACTGCCGCCACGTATTATTGTCCACACCACTACTGCCGCCACATATTACTGTCACCACCACATCCACCACTACTGCCGCCACGTATTATTGTCCCCACCACTACTGCCACCACGTATTATTGTCCCCACCACTACTGCAGCCACGTATTATTGTCACCACCACATCCACCACTACTGCCGCCACGTATTATTGTCCCCGCCACTACTGCCACCACGTATTATTGTCCCCACCACTACTGCAGCCACGTATTATTGTACCCACCACTACTGCCGCCATGTATTATTGTCCCCACCACTACTGCCGCCACGTATTATTGTCACCAACACTACTGCTACCACGTATTATTGTCCCCACCACTACTGCCGCCACGTATTATTGTCACCAACACTACTGCCGCCTCATATTATTGTCACCACCACTACTGCCGCCACGTATTATTGTCCCCACCACTACTGCCGCCACGTATTATTGTCACCAACACCACCACCACCACTACTGCCGCCACGTATTATTGTCACCACCACCACCACTACTGCCAGCAAGTATTATTGTCACCACCACTACTGCCACCACGTATTATTGTCCCCACCACTACTGCCGCCACGTATTATTGTCACCAACACCACCACCACCACCACTACTGCCGCCACGTATTATTGTCACCACCACCACCACTACTGCCACCAAGTATTATTGTCACCACCACTACTGCCGCCACGTATTATTGTCCCCACCACTACTACCGCCACATATTATTGTCACCACCACTACTGCCGCTACGTATTATTTTCACCACCACTACTGCCACCACGTATTATTGTCCCCACCACTACTGCCGCCACGTATTATTGTCCCCACCACTACTGCCGCCACGTATTATTGTCCCCACCACTACTGCCACCACGTATTATTGTCCCCACCACTACTGCCGCACGTATTATTGTCCCCACCACTACTGCCGCCACGTATTATTGTCACTACCACCAATACCACTGCTGCCACCACGTATTATTGTCCCCACCACTACTGCCGCCACGTATTATTGTCCTCACCACTACTGCCGCCACGTATTATTGTCCCCACCACTACTACTGCCACGTATTATTGTCCCCACCACTACTGCCGCCACGTATTATTGTCCCCACCACTACTGCCACCACGTATTATTGTCCCCACCACTACTGCCACCACGTATTATTGTCCCCACCACTACTGCCACCACGTATTATTGTCCCCACCACTACTGCTGTCACGTATTATTGTCCCCACCACTACTGCCGCCACGTATTATTGTCCCCACCACTACTGCCGCCACGTATTATTGTCCCCACTACTACTGCCACCACGTATTATTGTCCCCACCACTACTTCCGCCACGTATGATTGTCACCACCACTACTGCCGCCACGTATTATTGTCCCCACCACTACTGCCGCCACGTATTATTGTCCCCACCACTACTGCCGCCACGTATTATTGTCCCCACCACTACTGCCACCACGTATTATTGTCCCCACCACTACTGCCACCACGTATTATTGTCCCCACCACTACTGCCACCACGTATTATTGTCACCATCACCACCACTACTGCCGCCACGTATTATTGTCCCCACCACCACCACCACCACTACTGCCGCCACGTATTATTGTCCCCACCACCACCACCACCACTACTGCCGCCACGTATTATTGTCACCACCACTACTGCCGCCACGTATTATTGTCTCCACCACTACTGCCGCCACGTATTATTGTCACCACCACTACTGCTACCACGTATTATTGTCCCCACCACTACTGCCGCCACGTATTATTGTCCCCACCACTACTGCCGCCACGTATTATTGTCACCCCCACCTCCACCACTACTGCCACCACGTATTATTGTCCCCACCACTACTGCCGCCACGTATTATTGTCCCCGCCACTACTGCCGCCACGTATTATTGTCCCCACCACTACTGCCGCCACGTATTATTGTCCCCGCCACTACTGCCGCCACGTATTATTGTCACCACCACCTCCACCACTACTGCCGCCACGTATTATTGTCCCCGCCACTACTGCCACCACGTATTATTGTCCCCACCACTACTGCCGCCACGTATTATTGTCCCCGCCACTACTGCCACCACGTATTATTGTCCCCACCACTACTGCAGCCACGTATTATTGTCCCCGCCACTACTGCAGCCACGTATTATTGTACCCACCACTACTGCCGCCACGTATTATTGTCCCCACCACTACTGCCGCCACGTATTATTGTCACCAACACTACTGCTACCACGTATTATTGTACCCACCACTACTGCCGCCACGTATTTTTGTACCCACCACTACTGCCGCCACGTATTTTTGTTCCCAACACTACTCCCGCCACGTATTATTGTCACCACCACCACCACCACTACTGCCGCCTCGTATTATTGTCACCACCACCACCACCACCACTACTGCCGCCACGTATTGTTGTCACTACCACTACTGCCGCCACGTATTATTTTCACCACTACCACCACCACTACTGCCACCACGTATTATTGTCACCACCACTACTGCCGCCTCGTATTATTGTCACCAACACCACCACCACTACTGCCGCCACGTATTATTGTCACCAACACCACCACCACTACTGCCACCACGTATTATTGTCACCACCACCACCACCACTACTGCCACCACGTATTATTGCCCCCACCACTACTGACACCACGTATTATTGTCACCACCACAACCACCACTACTGCCACCACGTATTATTGTCACCACCACCACCACCACCACCACTACTGCCACCACGTATTATTGTCACCAAAACCACCACCACCACCACTACTGCCACCACGTATTATTGTCACCACCACCACCACCACTACTGCCACCACGTATTATTGTCACCACCACCACCACCACCACCACTACTGCCACCACGTATTATTGTCCCCACCACTACTGCCGCCACATATTATTGTCCCCACCACTACTGCCGCCACATTATTGTCCCTACCACTACTGCCGCCACGTATTATTGTCACCACCACTACTGCCGCCACGTATTATTGTCCCCACTACTACTACCGCCACGTATTATTGTCCCCACCACTACTGCCGCCACGTATTATTGTCCCCACTACTACTACCGCCACGTATTATTGTCCCCACCACTACTGCCGCCACGTATTATTGTCACCATTACCACCACTACTGCCGCCACGTATTATTGTCCCCACCACTACTGCCGCCACGTATTATTGTCCCCACTACTACTACCGCCACGTATTATTTTCACCACCACTACTGCCACCACGTATTATTGTCACCACCACCACTACTACTGCCACCACGTATTATTGTCTCCACCACTACTGCCGCCACGTATTATTGTCCCCACCACCACCACCACTACTGCCGCCACGTATTATTTTCACCACCACTACTGCCACCACATATTATTGTCTCCACCACTACTGCCGCCACGTATTATTGTCCCCACCACTAATACCGCCACGTATTATTGTCACCACCACTACTGCCACCACGTATTATTGTCCCCACCACCAATACCACTACTGCCGCCACGTATTATTGTCACCACCACCAATACCACTACTGCCGCCACGTATTATTGTCCCCACCACTAATACCGCCACGTATTATTGTCCCCACCACTTCTGCCACCACGTATTATTGTCCCCACCACTACTGCCGCCACGTATTATTGTTCCCACCACTACTGCCGCCACGTATTATTGTCCCCACCACTACTGCCACCACGTATTATTGTCCCCACCACTACTGCCGCCACGTATTATTGTTCCCACCACTACTGCCACCACGTATTATTGTCCCCACCACTACTGCCGCCACGTATTATTGTTCCCACCACTACTGCCGCCACGTATTATTGTCCCCACCACTACTACTGCCACGTATTATTGTCCCCACTACTACTGCCGCCACGTATTATTGTCCCCACCACTACTGCCACCACGTATTATTGTCACCACCACCACCACTACTGCCACCATGTATTATTGTCCCCACCACTACTGCCACCACGTATTATTGTCCCCACCACTACTGCCACCACGTATTATTGTCCCCACCACTACTGCCACCACGTATTATTGTCCCCACCACTACTGCCGCCACGTATTATTGTCCCCACCAGTACTGCCACCACGTATTATTGTCACCACCACTACTGCCACCACGTATTATTGTCCCCACCACTACTGCCGCCACGTATTATTGTCCCCACCAGTACTGCCGCCACGTATTATTGTCCCCACCACTACTGCCACCACGTATTATTGTCACCACCACTACTGCCACCACGTATTATTGACCCCACCACTACTGCCGCCACGTATTATTGTCACCACCACCACCACCACTACTGACGCCACGTATTATTGTCCCCACCACTACTGCCGCCACGTATTATTGTCCCCACCACTACTGCCGCCACGTATTATTGTCCCCACCACTACTGCCACCACGTATTATTGTCACCACCACTACTGCCACCACGTGTTATTGTCCCCACCACTACTGGCGCCACGTATTATTGTCCCCACCAGTACTGCCACGTATTATTGTCCCCACCACTACTGCCGCCACGTCTTATTGTCCCCACCACTACTGCCGCCACGTATTATTGTCACCACCACTACTGCCGCCACGTATTATTGTCCCCACCACTACTGCCGCCACGTATTATTGTCCCCACCACTGCCACCACGTATTATTGTCACCACCACTACTGCCACCACGTATTATTGTTCCCACCACTACTGCCGCCACGTATTATTGTCCCCACCAGTACTGCCACGTATTATTGTCCCCACCACTACTGCCGCCACGTATTATTGTCCCCACCACTACTGCCGCCACGTATTATTGTCACCACCACTACTGCCGCCACGTATTATTGTCCCCACCACTACTGCCGCCACGTATTATTGTCCCCACCACTACTGCCGCCACGTATTATTGTCACCACCACCACCACTACTGCCGCCACGTATTATTGTCACCACCACCACCACCACTACTGCCACCACAACAACAACCATCTAGAGGGGTCTGATAGCTGAGTGGACATCGCTTTGAACTCGTAATCCTGGGGTCCGGGTTCGATCTATGGTAATGGCACAATCAAATTGGGCAGTTTCCTTCACCCTGATGCACCTGTTACCTAGCAGTAAGTAGACACCTATTTACTTCCTGGGGGGGTGGGGAGTGTGGGTCGGGCCCCCAGCCACACTACCGGGGGCCCCCAGCCACACTACCAGGGGGGCCCCCAGCCACACTACCAGGGGGGCCCCCAGCCACACTATCAGGGGGGCCCACAGCCACACTACGAGGGGGGCCCCCTGCCACACTACCAGGGGGCCCCCAGCCACACTACCAGGGGGCCCCAGCCACACTACCAGGGGGCCCCCAGCCACACTACCAGGGGGCCCCAGCCACACTACCAGGGGGGCCCCCAGCCACACTACCAGGGGGCCCCCAGCCACACTACCAGGGGGCCCCCAGCCACACTACCAGGGGGGCCCCCAGCCACACTACCAGGGGGGCCCCCAGCCACACTACCAGGGGCCCCCAGCCACACTACCAGGGGGGCCCCCAGCCACACTACCAGGGGGCCCCAGCCACACTACCAGGGGGGCCCCCAGCCACACTACCAGGGGGGGGCCCAGCCACACTACCAGGGGGCCCCAGCCACACTACCAGGGGCCCCCAGCCACACTACCAGGGGCCCCTAGCCACACTACCAGGGGGGCCCCCAGCCACACTACCAGGGGGGCCCCTAGCCACTACCAGGGGGCCCCAGCCACACTACCAGGGGGCCCCCAGCCACACTACCAAGAGGGCCCCAGCCACTACCAGGGGGCCCCTAGCCACTACCAGGGGGCCCCAGCCACTACCAGGGGGCCCCAGCCACTACCAGGGGGCCCCCAGCCACTACCAGGGGGCCCCCAGCCACTACCAGGGGGCCCCAGCCACACTACCAAGGGGGCCCCAGCCACTACCAGGGGGCCCCCAGCCACTACCAGGGGGCCCCCAGCCACTACCAGGGGGCCCCCAGCCACTACCAGGGGCCCCCAGCCACACTACCAAGGGGGCCCCAGCCACTACCAGGGGGCCCCAGCTACTACCAGGGGGGCCCCTGGCACTAGGATCGATACAAAGCTATTTCTGTACTACGCCGCGAACTCCTTCCGGACAAGAAGGGCATGTCTTACTGGTGTAGGGACCCTGGTAGTGTTCAGCAAGTCGGGGACGTCGTTCCTGCTATAGACGAAGAAAACGACTCGCGGAACAACTTGAGAGTCGCACCCTATCTCAAGAACGGCGAAGAAGGTTAGGTAGAGAAATAGAAACAATTGAACTCAAGCTACAAGAATCCTACAATCATACAAGTTGGATAATGAATTTGGAGGAAACTCGATATATTTTTTATAGCAAAGTGAAAGAGAATTCAAAGGGAGCAGCATGGAGAGTGTATGGAACTGGATGCCAGATCCACTTGCATTCCAGAATTACAGATACAATTACCCACCGAAAGGGAACTACAACTACGACAGACAACTGCCCTACAACAATCAGTACTGGTCAGAACAAACTCATTATGTCCACGAATAATGGACTTGCCGAAAAAGTCTCCCATTCAAACTATCACTAATAGAGTAACCTCATTCATCTTTGCCAACATACAAGGACTGAAAACAAGAACAAACAACAAAGTACAGTTCATAAATGGCCTCCTCACGGAGTCAAATGCAGTATTTGGAGCTTTCACAGAAACCCATGCAGGGGAATTGTTGGACAGTGAGATCTGGATTCCAGGATATAACCTATACAGGTGTGATAGGGTAATTAGGTCACATGGAGGAGTGGGTCTGTATATTAGGGAAGACCTTGTATGCTCGGAGCTCCTAAACGTTACAAATGAGGTGGTAGAGGTACTGGGATAAAAATAGAGAAAATAAATTTAGTGATTATTCTAATATACAAACCGCCAGATGCAACGGCTGAGGAATTCACAGAACAGATAAACAAAATAGAGAATAGCCTTGATAATTTGGAGAACCTGATACCTGATATTATCTTCCTAGGTGACTTCAACTTGCCTAGTCTCAGGTGGAAAATAGCAAACAATAATATTATACCAGGACATCTATCAGGACCTAACCAACCACAGATTAGAGAACTACTTAGATTCTGTGACAAATTTTCACTCAATCAGCAGATATCGGAGCCAACGAGAAATGAAAATATTTTAGATCTGGTCTTTACGAACAATGAAGACATTATCAGAGACATTACGATATCAGATACCACATACTCAGATCACAAGCTCATTGAAGTGCAAACGACCATCAATACTCAGAATAGACCTAAAACGTTGATAAAGCGAGAGGGGCTATTCAGTAAATTCAATTTTAATAATAAAAGGATAGACTGGGAGATAATAAACAGGGAACTTACAAACATTCCATGGGAAACTGTTCTAAGTAATACAAGTCCTACAGAAGGAATAGAAAAACTGACTTCAGAAGCGTATCAAGTCTGTCTGAAACATGTTCCTTTGAGGAAAGCCAGAAAGAGATCTAACGTAGAAAGAGAACGCAGACGTCACTATAAACGCAGGAAAAAAATAACGGAACTGCTTATGCAGACACGAATTTCCCGTCAAAGAAGGAATAATATAAATAGGGAGATTGAAGAAATCGAGCGGAAATTGAAACACTCAAATGAAACTGAAGAAAGGCAGTTAGAAGAGAAAGCAATTCAGGAAATAAAGAAAAATCCAAAATATTTCTTCTCATATGCGAAATCAAAAGCAAAAACCACTGCCAGTATTGGACCTATTCGTACAAGTGAAGGTTCATACACGGAGGATGACAAAGAAATTAGTGAAATCCTAAAAAAGCAGTATGAGGACATGTTTAGCACTCCAATAAACACCATGAAAGTGGAAGATCCAGACAATTTCTTTATGCGGGATATTCAAACCCCGGTAAATATAACTGATATAAACACGAGCACACTAAATTTTGAAAGAGAAATTGAAAACATGCCCATGCACTCGGCCCCAGGTCCAGACTCATGGAATTCAATATTTATAAAGAAATGCAAAGTGCCGGTAGCACAGGCACTCAGTATAGTGTGGAGGAAGAGCTTGGACACGGGGGAGATACCAGATGCACTGAAAGCGGTGACCGTTCAGCTGTGAGGGGCCACAGTGACCGTTCAGCTGTGAGGGGCCACAGTGACCGTCCAGCTGTGAGGGGCCACAGTGACCGTCCAGCTGTGAGGGGCCACAGTGACCGTCCAGCTGTGAGGGCCACAGTGACCGTCCAGCTGTGAGGGGCCACAGTGACCGTCCAGCTGTGAGGGCCACAGTGACCGTCCAGCTGTGAGGGCCACAGTGACCGTCCAGCTGTGAGGGCCACAGTGACCGTCCAGCTGTGAGGGGCCACAGTGACCGTCCAGCTGTGAGGGGCCACAGTGACCGTCCAGCTGTGAGGGCCACAGTGACCGTCCAGCTGTGAGGGGCCACAGTGAGGGCCACAGTGACCGTCCAGCTGTGAGGGGCCACAGTGAGGGCCACAGTGACCGTCCAGCTGTGAGGGGCCACAGTGACCGTCCAGCTGTGAGGGGCCACAGTGAGGGCCACAGTGACCGTCCAGCTGTGAGGGGCCACAGTGACCGTCCAGCTGTGAGGGCCACAGTGACCGTCCAGCTGTGAGGGCCACAGTGACCGTCCAGCTGTGAGGGGCCACAGTGACCGTCCAGCTGTGAGGGGCCACAGTGAGGGCCACAGTGACCGTCCAGCTGTGAGGGGCCACAGTGACCGTTCAGCTGTGAGGGGCCACAGTGACCGTCCAGCTGTGAGGGGCCACAGTGACCGTCCAGCTGTGAGGGGCCACAGTGACCGTCCAGCTGTGAGGGCCACAGTGACCGTCCAGCTGTGAGGGGCCACAGTGACCGTCCAGCTGTGAGGGCCACAGTGACCGTCCAGCTGTGAGGGGCCACAGTGAGGGCCACAGTGACCGTTCAGCTGTGAGGGCCACAGTGACCGTCCAGCTGTGAGGGGCCACAGTGAGGGCCACAGTGACCGTCCAGCTGTGAGGGGCCACAGTGACCGTCCAGCTGTGAGGGCCACAGTGAGGGCCACAGTGACCGTCCAGCTGTGAGGGGCCACAGTGACCGTCCAGCTGTGAGGGCCACAGTGAGGGCCACAGTGACCGTCCAGCTGTGAGGGCCACAGTGACCGTCCAGCTGTGAGGGGCCACAGTGAGGGCCACAGTGACCGTCCAGCTGTGAGGGGCCACAGTGAGGGGCCACAGTGACCGTCCAGGTGTGAGGGCCACAGTGACCGTCCAGCTGTGAGGGGCCACAGTGAGGGCCACAGTGACCGTCCAGCTGTGAGGGGCCACAGTGAGGGCCACAGTGACCGTCCAGCTGTGAGGGCCACAGTGACCGTCCAGCTGTGAGGGCCACAGTGACCGTCCAGCTGTGGGGGGCCACAGTGACCGTCCAGCTGTGAGGGCCACAGTGACCGTCCAGCTGTGAGGGCCACAGTGACCGTCCAGCTGTGAGGGGCCACAGTGAGGGCCACAGTGACCGTCCAGCTGTGAGGGGCCACAGTGAGGGGCCACAGTGACCGTCCAGCTGTGAGGGGCCACAGTGACCGTCCAGCTGTGAGGGCCACAGTGACCGTCCAGATGTGAGGGGCCACAGTGAGGGGCCACAGTGACCGTCCAGCTGTGAGGGGCCACAGTGACCGTCCAGCTGTGAGGGCCACAGTGACCGTCCAGCTGTGAGGGGCCACAGTGAGGGCCACAGTGACCGTCCAGCTGTGAGGGGCCACAGTGAGGGCCACAGTGACCGTCCAGCTGTGAGGGCCACAGTGACCGTCCAGCTGTGAGGGGCCACAGTGACCGTCCAGCTGTGAGGGGCCACAGTGACCGTCCAGCTGTGAGGGGCCACAGTGACTGTTCAGCTGTGAGGGGCCACAGTGACCGTCCAGCTGTGAGGGCCACAGTGACCGTCCAGCTGTGAGGGGCCACAGTGAGGGCCACAGTGACCGTCCAGCTGTGAGGGGCCACAGTGAGGGCCACAGTGACCGTCCAGCTGTGAGGGGCCACAGTGACCGTCCAGCTGTGAGGGGCCACAGTGTCCGTCCAGCTATGACGGCAAAAAAGTTTCTTTGAGCCTGATGCGTCTGTTCACCTAGCAGTAAATAGATACCTGGGAGTTAGCTGCTACGGGCTACTTCCTGTGGATGTGTAACAAAAAGGAAACCTGGTCGAGGACCGGGCCGCAGGGACGCTAATCCCCGAAATCTACACTAACAAGGGCGACTGACAGACCTGACAGAGCCCAATAGGCTGAGGAACCTCTCGGTGAAGAGTTGAGAGGCGGGACTCAGGAGCCATGACTCAACCTTCACACGTGAGGGAGTAGCAGTAGGTGAGTACACACCTGCGCGCGCAGGAGCCATTGTGTGGACAAGTGTGAACAATGGCGGCCATTGTTCACACACAGTTTTCACCCTGGCAATATTTACGCGTCCAGCACCGCGGTATAACCTGCTCTCGCCTGACATTTATTAATAATATCAAAGGTTCCAGTTGGACTCCACAAATTAAGAGATCTAAAAATCGTCCCGCTTGTTCCGACTCAATACAGGTGCTGTTATGTCATTATGGCAATTAAAAAGGGCCATTAGAGTCAAAACAAGCCGGGGTGGGTCTTTTGTAGGGTGGTGTGTGTGCTGGTGGGCGTGTTAGTGTGAGCACAATGGTGCCACCTTTGTGTCCACCCGCTCACAACATTTTTAGCGAATTTCTTGACAAATCATAACAGCATTTTTATGTTATGTATTGTGAATGGTGTGGGGGTGGGGGGTGGGGGGGGGAGTGTGGGGGGGGTGAGGAGTGTATTCACCTATTTATGTTTGCGGGGGTTGAGCTCTGGCTCTTTGGTCCCGCCTCTCAACCGTCAATCAACTGGTGTACAGGTTCCTGAGCCTATTGGGCTCTATCATATCTACACTTGAAACTGTGTATGGAGTCAGCCTCCACCACATCACTGCCTAATGCATTCCATCTGTTAACTACTCTGACACTGAAAAAGATCTTTCTAACGTCCCTGTGGCTCATTTGGGCACTCAGTTTCCACCTGTGTCCCCTAGTGCGTGTGCCCCTTGTGTTAAATAGCCTGTCTTTATCTACCCTGTCAATTCCTCTGATAATCTTGTATGTGGTGATCATTGTATGTTATACCGATGATGATACTTTTCAAAACGCTTGTGCTCTCTAGAGTGGAGTACTGCTGCACAATGACAGCACCTTTCAAAGCTGGAGAAATTGCTGACCTGGAGAGCGTGCAGAGATCCTTTACTGCTAGAATCCACTCAGTAAAACATCTAAACTATTGGGACCGACTAAAGAGCCTAAATCTGTATTCTCTTGAGCGCAGGCGGGAGAGATACATAATAATTTACACGTGGAAAATATTAGAGGGGCTGGTCCCAAACCTGCACACAGAAATAACACCACCTGAGACCAGGAGGCATGGCAGGATGTGCAGAATACCCCCGTTGAAAAGCAGAGGTGCAACTGGTACTCTGAGAGAGAACTCTATCAACATCAGAGGCCCGAGACTGTTCAACACGCTTCCACTACACATAAGGGACATAACTGGCCGACCCCTCACAGTGTTCAAGAGAGAACTGGATAAACACCTCCAAAGGATACCTGATCAACCAGGCTGTGACTCATACGTCAGGCTGCGAGCAGCCGCGTCCAACAGCCTGGTTGACCAGTCCAGCAACCAGGAGGCCTGGTCGACGACCGGGCCGCGGGGAAGCAAAGCCCTGAAAACATCTCAGTGTAACTTCAAGGTGGTGATCATGTCCCCTCTAACTCTTCTGTCTTCCAGCAAAGTGAGGTTTAATTCCTGTAGTCTCTCCTCGTAGCTCATACCTCTCAGCTCGGGTACTAGTCTGGTGGCAAACCTTTGAACCTTTTCCAGTTTAGTCTTATCCTTGACTAGATATGGACTCCATGCTGGAGCCGCATACTCCAGGATTGGCCTGACATATGTGGTATATAATGTTCTGGAAGATTTCTTACATAAGTTCTAAAGGCCGTTCGAATGTTGGCCAGCCTGGCATATGCCGCTGATGTTATCCTCTTGATATGGGCTGTAGGAGACAGGTCTGGCGTGATATCAACCCCCAGGTCTCTCTCTCTGACTCATGAAGTATTTCATCTCCCAAATGATACCTTGTATATGGCCTCCTGCTCCCTACACCTATCTTCATAACATTACATTTGCTTGGGTTAAACTCTAACAGCCATTTGTTCAACCATTCCTGCAGCTTGTCCAGGTCTTCTTGAAGCCTCAAGCTGTCCTCCTCTGTCTTAATCCTTCTCATAAATTTGGCATCGTCAGCAAACATTGAGAGGAATGAGTTTATACCCTCTGGGAGATCATTTACGTATATCAGAAACAGGATAGGACCGAGTACAGAGCCCTGTGGGACTCCACTGGTGACTTCACACCAATCTGAGGTCTCACCCCTCACCGTAACTCTCTGCTTCCTTTTGCTTAGGTACTCCCTTATCCACTGGAGCACCTTACCAGCTACACCTGCCTGTCTCTCCAGCTTATGTACCAGCCTCTTATGCGGTACTGTGTCAAAGGCTTTCCGATAATCCAAGAAAATGCAGTCCGCCCAGCCTTCTCATTCTTGCTTAATCTTTGTCACCTAGTCGTAGAATTCTATCAAGCCTGTAAGGCAAGATTTACCCTCCCTGAACCCATGTTGGCGATTTGTCACGAAGTCCCTTCTCTCCAGATATGTTACCAGGTTTTTTCTCACGATCTTCTCCATCACCTTGCATGGTATACAAGTCAAGGACACTGGCCTGTAGTTCAGTGCCTCTTGCCTGTCGCCCTTTTTGTATATTGGGACCACATTCGCCGTCTTCCATATTTCTGGTAGGTCTCCCGTCTCTAGTGACTTACTATACACTATGGAGAGTGGCAAGCAAAGTGCCTCTGCACACTCTTTCAGTACCCATGGCGAGATCCCATCTGGACCAACAGCCTTTCTAACATCCAGATCCAGCAGGTGTCTCTTGACCTCCTCTCTCGTAATTTCGAACTCTTCCAAGGCCGCCTGGTTTACCTCCCTTTCTCCTAGCACAGTGACCTCACCTTGTTCTATTGTGAAGACCTCCTGGAACCTCTTGTTGAGTTCATCACACACCTCTTTGTCATTCTCAGTATACCCGTCCTCGCCTATTCTAAGTTTCACTACCTGTTCTTTCACTGTTGTTTTCCTTCTGATGTGACTGTGGAGTAGCTTTGGTTCGGTCTTGGCTTTGTTTGCTATATCATTTTCATAACTTTTCTCTGCTTCTCTTCTCACCCTGACGTACTCATTCCTGGTCCTCTGGTATCTCTCTCAGCTTTCTGGTGTTCTGTTATTCCGGAAGTTCCTCCAGGCCCTTTTGTTCAGTTTCTTCGCTTCCATACATGCCCTATTATACCATGGATTCTTCTGTTGCTTCTCGGATTTTTCCTTTTGGGCCGGGATGAACCTGTTTACTGCCTCCTGACACTTTTGGGTAACATAGTCCATCATACCCTGTACAGACTTGTCTCTGAGGTCTGTGTCCCAAGGTATTTCACTTGGGAAACTTCTCATATTTTCCCTTTCGGTATGCCAGCCTTTTGTTTCCTAGGTCCCTAAAAAATTAATTGTAGACAAGCCCTGACAAACACGGTCTTAATAGCGTGGTTGGTAACCAGCGGCCAGATTCACCAAGCAGTTACGCAAGCACTTACGAACCACGGGCCAGATTCACGAAGCAGTTACGCAAGTACTTACGAACGTGTACATCTTTCCTCAATCTTTGACGGCTTTGTTTACATTTATTAAACAGTTTACAAGCATGACACTTGCCAATCAACTGTTGTTATTGTTATAAACAGCCTCCGGTTGCTGTTTATAACGGTACAGTGGACGGTCACCGTAGCACGCCGTACAGTGGACGGTCACCGTAGCACGCCGTACAGTGGACGGACACCGTAGCACGCCGTACAGTGGATGGACACCGTAACACGCCGTACAGTGGACGGTCACCGTAGCACGCCGTACAGTGGACGGACACCGTAGCACGCCGTACAGTGGACGGTCACCGTAGCACGCCGTACAGTGGACGGTCACCGTAGCACGCCGTACAGTGGACGGACACCGTAGCACGCCGTACAGTGGACGGTCACCGTAGCACGCCGTACAGTGGACGGTCACCGTAGCACGCCGTACAGTGGACGGACACCGTAGCACGCCGTACAGTGGACGGTCACCGTAGCACGCCGTACAGTGGACGGTCACCGTAGCACGCCGTACAGTGGACGGTCACCGTAGCACGCCGTACAGTGGACGGTCACCGTAGCACGCCGTACAGTGGACGGTCACCGTAGCACGCCGTACAGTGGACGGTCACCGTAGCACGCCGTACAGTGGACGGTCACCGTAGCACGCCGTACAGTGGACGGACACCGTAGCACGCCGTACAGTGGATGGACACCGTAGCACGCCGTACAGTGGACGGTCACCGTAGCACGCCGTACAGTGGACGGACACCGTAGCACGCCGTACAGTGGACGGTCACCGTAGCACGCCGTACAGTGGACGGTCACCGTAGCACGCCGTAGCACGCCGTACAGTGGATGGACACCGTAGCACGCCGTACAGTGGATGGACACCGTAGCACGCCGTACAGTGGATGGTCACCGTAGCACGCCGTACAGTGGACGAACGACGGTCACCGTAGCACGCCGTACAGTGGACGGTCACCGTAGCACGCCGTACAGTGGACGGTCACCGTAGCACGCCGTACAGTGGATGGACACCGTAGCACGCCGTACAGTGGATGGTCACCGTAGCACGCCGTACAGTGGACGAACGACGGACACCGTAGCACGCCGTACAGTGGACGGACACCGTAGCACGCCGTACAGTGGACGGACACCGTAGCACGCCGTACAGTGGACGGACACCGTAGCACGCCGTACAGTGGACGGACACCGTAGCACGCCGTACAGTGGACGGTCACCGTAGCACGCCGTACAGTGGACGGACACCGTAGCACGCTGTACAGTGGACGGTCACCGTAGCACGCCGTACAGTGGACGGACACCGTAGCACGCCGTACAGTGGATGGACACCGTAGCACGCCGTACAGTGGACGGACACCGTAGCACGCCGTACAGTGGACGGACACCGTAGCACGCCGTACAGTGGACGGTCACCGTAGCACGCCGTACAGTGGACGAACGACGGACACCGTAGCACGCCGTACAGTGGACGGACGCCGTAGCACGCCGTACAGTTGACGGTCACCGTAGCACGCCGTACAGTGGACGGACACCGTAGCACGCCGTACTGTGGACGGTCACCGTAGCACGCCGTACAGAGGACGTGCGACGGTCACCGTAGCACGCCGTACAGTGGACGGTCACCGTAGCACGCCGTACAGTGGACGGTCACCGTAGCACGCCGTACAGTGGACGGTCACCGTAGCACGCCGTTCAGTGGACGTGCGACGAACACCGTAGCACGCCGACCACGACACTTATTCTATTGTTCTACACACCCCCTCTACACACCCCCTCTACACCCCCTCTACACCCTCTACACACCCCCTCTACACCCTCTACACCCCCTCTACACCCCCCTATACACCCTCTACACACCCCCTCTACACCCTCTACACACCCCCTCTACACCCTCTACATCCTCTACACCCTCTACACACCCCCTCTACACCCTCTACATCCTCTACACCCTCTACACACCCCCTCTACACCCTCTACATCCTCTACACACCCCCTCTACACCCTCTACACCCTCTACACACCCCCTCCTTGAGGTGAAAGTGGAAGGTGTGAGATTGACAGCTTTTGTTGATACAGGAAGCCAGGCGACGGTAATTAAAAAGTCAGCCTTCAGCAATTTTAAGTATGCACGTCTTCAACGTTGCGCAAAGACATTAACAGCAGTCAATGGGGAAAAGATTGAGATCGTAGGTCAAGGTACAGTTAATTTTGAGATTGATGGGGCATTGCAGCCTCACACATGTACGATCGTAGAGAACCTTGATTTTCCTGGTCACATCTTAATGGGAACTGATTTTCTGTCGCGATTTAATTATTCCTTGTCTGCTCAAAAAGGGGCTAGGAACTGCAGGTTGCAGTTGGGACAGACTTCCTACCCAGTGGAGATGATCGACCATCCCCCAGTTGTAGCTTCAATTAAGAGGAAGCTGAAATATAATGCGCACTATCCAAAATTGATTTTTAAGTCTCTTCCAGACACAGTTAAGAGGTCATGCGCATTGCATGCATTGACCAAACAGAGTTGCCCACCACATTCTGTTAAATTTATTAAAGTAGCCGTGGGACGTCACATACAACCAGGTACCACCCTTCAGGTGGCTGGGAGATGTGATAGTTTATTAATTCCTCATCACTTAGTTGTAGTGCTCGATAAAGGTGCACTCATTCCAGTTGTCAATCTTTCACATAAGACTTTTCGCTTCAGGGCAGGTGATAGGGTATCTCAGGGAACCATGGTGGAGGACACAGAAATCTTTCACCATGAGTCAGCTGAGACGCCAGCCGTCACTGCACAATGTAGTGCACTGAATATGTTGAAAACTAAAACACCATCCAAAGTACAATACGAAACGAGAAATGTTGCACAGAATGTAGAGGAAGTGGAAAAATTAATTTCAGCACTTGATTTGCAACATGTTGCACAGGCGGATAGGAAGGCACTGAGAGGAGTTTTACGAAAATTCCCGAAATTGTTTGCGACAGAGGATGACCAGATTGGTCTCCTTGATAAGATCGAGCACACCATTCCAACTGGTGACCATTTGCCTGTGTACACAAGACAGTGGAGGTTGCCAGAACAGGCAAAGAACATTATCAGGGAGGAGTGCCAGAAAATGTTGAGACAGGGCGTGATAGAGCCTAGTACGTCACCGTGGCTCTCTCCTGTTGTGCTAGTTCGGAAACCGGACGGTAGTTATCGTTTCTGTGTTGACTACCGGAAGGTGAACGAACTAACTAAGGGTGATGTCTATCCGTTGCCCCGAATACAGGAGATAATAGATCAATTTGGTGCTGCTAAGTATTTCTCAACTCTTGACGCAAAATCGGCGTATTGGGCGATTCCGGTGGCAGAACAAGATAGGGAAAAAACAGCATTCTCGGATGGTAGGCACACTTATCAATTCCGTAGGATGCCGTTTGGTTTGAAGACAGCGCCTTCGTCGTTTCAGAGGGCCATCAACTTTATCCTTAGTCCGGTACTGGGTAGGCATTCTTTAGCGTACCTGGATGATGTTGTGATATATTCCAGGACGTTTGAGGAACACCTACAGGACTTGACTGAGACTTTGAAGTTGTTAGATCAGGCAGGTTTTAGGCTGAATGTTCAGAAGTGCACCCTAGCGGCTCAGAAATTCAAATTTCTGGGGTTCCAGGTGTGCCCAGACGGTATCCGACCTGACCCAGATTCTTGCCGCGCCATTGCTGACATGCCTACTCCAAGGACAGCAAAGGACGTGCGTAGGTTTTTGGGGGCGGCCGGATATTTTCGTCGTCACATTGAAGGTTTTGCTGGCATTTCAGCACCCCTGACTGATCTGACAAAGAAAAATGCGAAGTTTGTGTGGAAATCTGAACATGACGAGGCCTATCGCAAACTGAAAGACCAACTAATCACGACACCGGTATTGGCTATTCCTGATTTTGAGAAAGAGTGGGAAGTGCACACTGACGCCAGCGGTATTGCTATTGGCGGGTGCTTAATTCAGCGAGACGCAGATAATTTACCCCATCCAGTAGCCTATTTCAGTAGGAAGGTCAAGGGACCTGAAGTTCGCTATTCAGCTACGGATCGGGAGGCACTGGCAGTAGTAGAATCAGTTAGGTATTTCGAGCCTTACCTATTTCAGCGGCATTTTGTAATCTACACAGACCATCGAGCGTTAACACATATATTTAAAAAGCGAACGAAATGCCCACGAATGTCACGCTGGTCTCACGAACTTTCGGCCCACTCATTCCAGATCTTGTACAAGCCTGGTCCAGCACATGTTGTGCCAGATACGCTAAGTAGAAATATAGCGGCAATGCAGATTAATGAAAACATTGAAACCATTCCATCAGATAAAATGAGAGAATACCAGATGAGCGAGCCTAGATGGAAAGAAATTATTGAGTATTTAGAAGGAGGAAAATACCCGAAAAAGAAAAAGAATTTACCTATACATGATTTTGAAATGAAACAGGGCGTCCTGTATTATGTTAATAGCCAGAATGATAGGGCAGTATTTCAACTCGTTATTCCGGACGCGTTGCGGTCATCAGCGTTAAAGCTTGCACATGCTTCAAAAATTGCAGGGCATCCGGGGATCTTTAAAACCCACTTAAAAGCAAAGTCTCTATTTTATTTTCCAGGATTACTTTCTGAGGTAATCAATTTCGTGAAGTCGTGCCCTCGTTGCCAGAGGAGGAAAGGCACCCTTAAGGTACAAGCCCCACTTCAGGAATTTCCTGAAATTCGTGAACCGTTAGATCGTGTGGGGGCCGATCTGATTGATTTACACCACAGTCATGCGGGTAACAGATACGTGTTGGTGCTAGTTGACCATCTGTCTAGATACACTACACTAGTTGCATTACCTCAGAAGGATTCTCGTACGGTTGCAGATGCGTTCTTGCGTAGGTTCGTTACTGTATTCGGACCTCCTAAAGTTTTAGTCTCTGACCGGGGTCAAGAATTCAATGGGAATATATTTAGAGAAGTTTGTAAGATTTTAGAGACAACTTCGGCTTTTACAACAGCCTACCACCCACAAGCAAACGGAATGACGGAACGGACTAATCGTTCAGTCAAGGATATGCTTGCAATCCTTGCTGAACATGATGCAAACACCTGGGATGAACACCTACCCTATGTTCAGTTCGCCTTGAATACTGCCATCCACCAATCAATTAACACCCAACCTCTTCATTTGTTTACTGGTAATTCATGCAATTTCCCCTCAGGTCTGCTTAACAGACATAATGTTGCATACGGGGAGGACTATCCTTCAGAGGTCCTTGGAAAAATGAGAAATGCATGGAATATTGCAGCTGAAGCGTCCAAGAAGGCACGGATTCGGTATGCTCATTTTTATGACAAGAAAGTGCGCCCTCTTGAGTTGACGGAAGGAAGCCTCGTATTGAGAGTGAATGAGGCTGCGCCCGCCAATCAGAGCAGGAAACTAGCTCCGAGGTGGCGAGGACCATATAGAGTAATTAAAAGGGCGGGGCCAGTTAATCTTGTTATAAAAGGAGTGTTCGAGGACCAGGTGGAAAGGACAATTCATGTAAATAAATTGAAACATTATCATGCTAGAGAGGAATTAGAACTGCCTTCAGCGGGTCTAGTTCCTGACTCAGCAGTGCTGACTCATGGCTTCACCGACGAGTCAGAAGATGAGGATGACCCTCTGTCATCGCTCATTAGTAGTCAGGTGCAGTCTCGCCACCCTATGGTGACGAGATCTCGCGCTATACAGTAAAGTAACTTCCTTGGTTAGTATAATTTAGTATTCATTAGATTTTCCTGTAAAGGCAATGAGGTGTACTATGTCTATACTTAACTCAGGTAGCAACTTTTACCGTGCTCTTGGGTTCCACCCCCACCAAACCCAGAGTATATCTATGCTTCCGCTGTGTTGTGTCTGTCTGTTCCCAGGTCTGATTGGTACACCGACCCAGTTGTTCCAGCCACACGTGAACCCTTGTCTGTAAAGACCGAGGGGGGAGGCACGTTACACAAAGCCCTCCCCCCCACCAGACCCAGTAACCCATACATCAGTTACTTTGGGGATAAGTGACTGTCCAAGAGTCACCCGGCCGACGCCTCACGTCACTAACGAGGTTGTCAGGGCCAGCGAGCTGTCCACATTATAGCAGTCACCGGAGGTGCCATACAACGCCGGGGTAGCTGTCTCGAGATCACCAATACCCACCTGCTGCGTCATCAAGACTGCAGCCATTCCAGCAGTGTTGGAGGAGAGGTCAAGAAATGGAAAGCACGTAGCAGTACTCAAGAATTTCGCCGGAAGATTAATGATTACGTCATTTGAAGTAACAAGAAAGCGGAAGTAAGGCGGTCACAGGTGGAAGGCACGGTTTCCCTACAGAGTACCGGGACTCGCCAATAGAAGGTCGCAAAATTGTTTCCTTTGGCCTAAAGTCGGCGGTACGAGGGTATACACAGTTGGTGTTTACGGCCTAGTAACCTGGTGACATCAAGAAACGCCTGAGATGACGTGAGCAATGATGGAAGACGAGATTCACCTGTTCTGCAAACAAGCAACCCGCCTCTACGACCTTCTGACACCACTCCTGCTAAGAGACACCGTTGGTACATCCAGTCCTGCTCTGCTGTGGTCATCTGCGCCGTCAAGTTTAACATCAAGACTACCGTGTAAACTGTGATTGATACGAAGGCGTGTGGACTGTCGAGAGCAAGATTAATGGCCGAAGTAACAGTATTCTACAGCTGTCACTTGGCACTCAGCTCTACTACACTCTGTCGTCATTCAAGAGTACCGGATGGGAGTACAAGAGGACCAGGTATTGATGTCTACACATGAGAAGAAGCAAGATCGACACCGTCATCGTCAGCGACTACATTCAGCATCCAGCAGCATCGATTTTTTTTTTCTTTCGATTACTCAATATGAACAATTGATACAAACAACAAAGTTGGCTCTGAACATCTGTGTAAAGAACATCTGGACACTTTTGTTTAAATGTTGAAAAACAGTTAGAATTACAATATTTTTTAAATGTTGAAAAACAGATTTAAAATAATAATTCTGGTATAATATATGAAAATTTAACTCTATAAATTGGTCAGTAATCAAAGTCGAAGCCCCTGTGTAATTGTCTCAGCCCAGAACAAACGGTTATGGAAAATTATGTTGTGCTATTTTTTTTTCAGAATGTTTGAACACAGGAGAGGCGGACCAATATAAACATTGACACTTCTAGTGAGTGAGAACACTTGGCTGTACAGTCAGCTGAAACCTGTGATATAGTATAGGAATTTTTTTTTTATATTTTTAGATACATGTAATAAACGTTAGGTGTGTTCCTTAACATGTCAAGGTTGACATTGATGGGGAGTGGTTAGTACACGGATGTGTACCTGATAGTTCCGTAGTACGCTCCCGGATGACTGGAAGTTCAGTCTGAAGATATAACTTTAATGTTTGGTTGAGCACGGTGTGGCCGGCTCTAGAGGACACATGGACTTGGCTAGTGAAGAGCCAAGAGAGTTTAATAGCTAGTCTTTGATGGTAGAGTAGGGACATGTTATTTAGCTATGTCAGTAAGGATAGGATGTATGTTTCCTGATATTGGAGGATTGCTGTCAGTTGACAGCTGAGAAATTTATGAAATATGAACATGTTTATTATGATGTTGGACTATTATTTGTCAAATTTTATTAGTTAGGTTAGCTTTTGTTTGTGGCATGAGTTGAATTCTGGGTTTGGATACTAAACCTCGTGATTTTTTAACAAATTAACAAGGTTTACTAAGTGCTTGTGCGGGGGGGTTGTAACAAACTAGGCTGTTGTAAGAATTATCCAGAGTGGTTTATCGACAAAAGAGAATGGGAAGCTGAGCCCGCATGGTGACCTGACCCCCAGGGGAATTCGCGGTGGAAATAACCGACGCTTTGTTCATAGCTGCGTATAATGAATCATCCTATAGTATTCAGTAATTTAGAGAAATTAGCCTTTATTCATTTTGTATTAAAATTGTATTGTATAATAGTACTGGATACAATATCAAGAGTATTCTAATTATTGAGTTTAAGTCACCATCAGTGACGTCACGAATCAGATCTAACTTGTAAGGCGGAGTGACCGGCGGTCATAGGTCAGCAGGGTTGACAGGTCTACTATTTCTCAAAGTTCAATTATCCATTTTTGGGGGATCGGGAACAGCTCTGCCGTTAGATGTTTGTGTAATTTAATTTCAGTAAAATAATTCAACCAGTCTGGATCAATTAAGTACAACAGAGGTTAATTGTTATAACTTAAACCTTGCTAGTAACTTGGTAGAACTTTGACTAGGCGGAAGGATACAATGTTCTGTCTGGGGTAGACCAGACAAGGGAGAGATCAGTGTGGAAACGGGAGCAGCTGGGATAAGAGGTCAAACATCTTACCTCTCCCCAAGACCAGCCCAACATCTAGAGCTGGTCGCCCAAGGTATAGTTGCTATTGTTAATTATAGGGATAGTCTTCTCATTTGCCATTCAGGTCAAGTAGGGAGTGTTAAAGTGACAGGGAGTGAACATATTTAGATTTTGTTTTAGTTTTCTTTTAATAAATTAAATTTGTTAATATTTTGCATTTCATTATTTCCATGTGTTTTATGTGTAAACTTGTCCTGGTCACGTGGTCCACACGAGGTAAAGTTGGATTGGGCGCCGATTCTAACATCGAATCGGAATTATCATTACCGTGTAATTTATTCCACACTCAAGGTCATCGTATATAGTGGGGATCAAGCCCCTAGGTTGATTAATTAGCGTGATCGATCCAGACCTCGATCATTGCTCTGTGTTACTGGTCTGGTGGTGGCAGCGTAGAGGCGACTCTAGGGTTTTGCTCAGAGCCTAGGTCACGTCATACTGGGTGTAGAATCCTAAGTCGGTCAATCGTCTTAGGACCACGTGGCGTGGAGTTGGCTTTGGTAAAAGTTTTGGAGTCCCTTGGTAGAGAATAAAAAGTAAGAATATGGGTAGAGGGAGTAGAAGGAAGTGAAGAAAAAGAGAGAGAGAAACCTCTAACCCGTGTTACACCTCTACACCCTCTACACCCCCCTATACACCCTCTACACCCTCTACACACCCCCTCTACACCCTCTACACACCCCCTCTACACCCTCTACACCCCCTCTACACCCTCTACACACCCCCTCTACACCCCCTCTACACCCCCCTATACACCCCCTCTACACCCCCTCTACACCCTCTACACACCCCCTATACACCCTCTACACCCCCTCTACACCCTCTACACACCCCCTCTATACCCTCTACATACCCCCTCTACACCCTCTACACCCCCTCTATACCCTCTACACCCCCTATACACCCTCTACACCCCCTATACACCCTCTACACCCATTCTACACCCTCTACACCCGCTACACCCTCTACACACCCCCTATACACCCTCTACACCCCCTCTACACCCCCTATACACCCTCTACACCCTCTACACCCCCTATACACCCTCTACACCCTCTACACCCCCTCTACACCCTCTACACCCTCTACACCCCCTATACACCCTCTACACCCTCTACACTCCCTCTACACCGCCTATACACCCTCAACACCCTCTACACCCCCTCTACACCCTCTACACCCTCTACACTCCCTCTACACCGCCTATACACCCTCTACACACCCCCTCTACACCCTTTACACCCTCTACACTCCCTCTACACCCCCTCTACACCCCCTATACACCCTCTACACCCCCCTCTACACCCCCTATACACCCTCTACACCCTCTACACCCCCTATACACCCTCTACACCCTCTACACCCCCTATACACCCTCTACACCCCCCCTCTACACCCTCTACACCCTCTACACCCCCTATACACCCTCTACACCCGCTATACACCCTCTACACCCTCTACACCCCCTATACACCCTCTACACCCTCTACACTCTATCTACACCCCCTCTACACCCTCTACACCCTCTACACACCCCCTCTACACCCTCTACACACCCCCTATACACCCTCTACACCCCCTCTACACCCCCTATACACCCTCTACACCCTCTACACCCCCTATACACCCTCTACACCCCTCTACACACCACCTCTACACCCCCTATACACCCTCTACACCCTCTACATCCACCCTCTACACCCTCTACACACCCCCTCTACACACCCCCTATACACCCTCTACACCCTCTACACCCCCTCTACACCCTCTACACCCTCTACACACCCCCTATACACCCTCTACACTCCCTCTACACCCCCTATACACCCTCTACACCCTCTACACCCTCTACACACCCCCTCTACACCCTCTACACCCCCTATACACCCTCTACACCCTCTACACCCCCCCCTCTACACCCTCTACACCCCCTCTACACCCCCTATACACCCTCTACACCCCTTCTACACCCCCTATACACCCTCTACACCCTCTACACTCCCCTCTACACCCTCTACACACCCCCTCTACACCCTCTACACCCCCTCTACACCCCCTATACACCCCCTATACACCCTCTACACCCCTTCTACACCCCCTATACACCCTCTACACCCTCTACACACCCCCCTCTACACCCTCTACACCCTCTACACACCCTCTACACCCCCTCTACACCCCCTATACACCCTCTACACCCCTTCTACACCCCCTATACACCCTCTACACACCCCCTCTACACCCTCTACACCCCCTATACACCCTCTACACCCCTTCTACACCCTCTACACCCCCTACACACCCCCTCTACACCCTCTACACACCCCCTCTACACCCTCTATACACCCTCTACACCCCTTCTACACCCCCTATACACCCTCTACACCCTCTACACACCCCCTCTACACCCTCTACACCCCCTCTACACCCCCTCTACACCCCCTATACACCCTCTACACCCCTTCTACACCCCCTATACACCCTCTACATTCTCTACACCCTCTACACACACCCTCTACACCCTCTACACACCCCCTCTACACCCCCTCTACACCC